>NC_051076.1:17257018-17430018 GCF_004664715.2 Peromyscus leucopus
GACTGCACGCTCAAACTGTGAGCCAAAACAAACCCTCCCTTCCTTAGGTTGCATCTATTGGGCATTTTGTCATATCAACAAGACAAGTAACAAAAACAGATGCCTAGGGGATTAAAAAGCACACCTCTAGGTATGTCTATGGCCACCTTTCCAGAGAAGATTAGCTAAGATCCATCCTGAATGTGGCCTAGGCTTGAGTCCATCCCCTAGGCTTAAGTCCAGAAAGTGGCCAAGGCACAGGCATCCTTTCTCTCTGCTTCCTGGACACCATGATGTGAAATACTCTGTGCCACCATGGTCTCCTTGTGACAATGGATGAAACTCTCTAAACCTATGAACAAAAGAAATCCTTTCTCCTTGGGATTATCAGGCATTTGTCGCAAGAGGAAGGCAAACAGGATGATAACAGCTTCCTCACTCATCTCTAAGCAGTTCATCACTACACAATCCCCAGGTACTCCTTTGTGTGTGGTTCCCATTTTCTCCTGGGTCCCTAACTCATACCCAAGCCCATAAGGGACTGAAGACTGGGCTCTAGTTCCCTAAGTACTCTGGACACAACCTAGCCCATAAAGAAATGGCTGGTGGATCAAGTCTCAGTGTTTGACTGATCCCAAGAATGGAATTAGCTTGGCCTAGAAAACTTCCAAACAATGCTTTTGTTGCAGCATGGTTGTTTGGCAGAGGTATTAACAATAACAAAAAAATCTCAGCAATGCACCTGCAGAATATCTAGGTTTGAACAACACCACTTCCTAATGAATTCTGCAAAATGAATTATCTACTGAGCGTCCCCAAGTGTAACTACAGGAAGTGGCCTGCTGTGCCGTAGAGAGTTATTGGATTTAACCAATTAAATTTTGCAGGACATTGGCTGATTCTTGTTTTAGAACCAGGTTTCACACAGTCTAAAATAAGTATCTCTTGAGGCCCCTCTTCATTTAAGATTTTTTTAAAAAGGAGCCCTGTATAGTCAGCATATAGAAAAACCAGCTTATTCAAATCAGACAAAACCAAAATAAACTCTCCCGCAAGGAGGTGTGAGTAGGCATCATCCAAAAGTAATCTGGAATCTGAAAGCTTAGGTTTGAAAGGCAACACCATGGCCTGTCTTCGGTCAAGCAGTGCAGCTGACCCACTAGGGCCAGACTGGCTCTAGGAGGAAGGATGGAGAGCAGCAGAGAGAGCTGGATGCAGCTCATCAGTGTGAGCCAGGTCCTAGGCAGCAGTCACCGGGAATCCCCACAGCTTATAGAGATCATAGAGCGAAAATGAGAGATTGCAAAGACGTGTGTTTCCTCAATAGATGTGTTCATGACAGGCGTGTAAAGGTGGTCCGCAGATACAGAGAACGGGCTGCAAAGACGTGTGTTTCCTCAATAGATGTGTTCATGACAGACATGTAAAGGTGATCTGCAGATACAGAGAACAGCCTGGGAGATGTCTTGGTCACTGGAGCACTAACTACACAAGCATGGTGACCTGAGTTGGATCCCCAGGTACCTACACAAAAACCCAGGAATGGTGGCAAATGCTCATTATCCCGGCACTGAAGAGGCAGAGGCAGGAAGACCCAGGGGTTTGTGGGTCCAGCCTAGCTTGATCCATGAAACCCAGGTCCTAGTGAGAGACTCGGTATCAAAAAACTATATGGGTGGATCCTGAGGAATGACCCCTAAGGTTGACCTCTAGCAGGTGCACACAGATTCACATAAGAACTCACACACACACACACACACACACACACACACACACACACACACACATACACTATATGTGTGTATGTGTGTATACATATGTATGCGTGAGATTTATTGGAGGAATATGGAAACTTCAGGGGAATCCAATTTCTGCCTCATTCCCACTGTCTTGGCCTTCTTAATACCCATATAACAAGGCTGCTGAGACCCTGCCATGCCCACACTGCCTTAGGCACAGCAGAGAAGAGAAGGCTGGACATGCTGGGCAAACCTTCATGTGGACAGGAAGTCTGGTAATAGCCCAACCTCCCTGAGCTTAGCCAGAAGACCCTGGGCATGAGGAGCCCCCTCTCTCAGCCACCACACAGTATAGGGCTTGCTTGCTGAAACAAGAGCCTACCTACCAGGGCCAAGCTCCACTCAGCACCTGCCTACCTCTCACGCATGGGCCTGGCCAAGCTTCTTCCTGCCCCACCTCCCTCCTGCCTACATCAGCCGGCTGGCATTCGCAAGATGCAAAGTGACTGGCTGTCTGGAGTGGGGCAACCACGCCCTCAGCAGCTCTTCCCTCTGCTGTATCTGCCTCACTCTCGTCAGAACTGTTAGATTTGGTGCACAGAACATCCAGGCTGTGGCCAATACCCCCTCTGGTTGATCTGAGTCCAGTGTCTACATCTTCTACTGACTTCCATCTGGTCAGAGTAGCACACAGAGAAGAAGGGTCTGAGAGAGGCCACAGGCCAATTATCTGCTCCCTCACAAAACCCAAGTCACAGGTCAGACTCACAGGCCAATTCTTGCTTTGCAAAAATATTCAATAATGTATGCTAACCTTGCCGATAGGCTAAGGAATGCTAATGAGCTAGCTTTGAGACTTAACACACAGGAGGACAGATTTTATTATAGTAAGTGGCTCTCAGGAAAGCGGGAGAAAAAGGAACCCACTCTGTCGGTGATGGAAATGGGAGGTGATAGAGCCAACAGAGAGCAATCTGATAATGCTCGTTGTTGATGGAAAGAGTCTATGTCCTTAAGCAAGAATTCCCTGCTGAGCATCTGTCCCATTGGGATAAAGACAATGCTAGGTAAGGATGTATGCTCCAGCCCCGTTTGAGATGAAAAAAAAAAAAAAAAAAAAAAAAAAACAACAGGAATGTCCACCAATCAGCATACACATGATTGGATCAACAATGATGATCCAAACTGTGGAATATTATGCAGCCCCAAGTCAGATTTATTCAGTTAACTGAGCTATGATTCTACAGGAAAAACAAGGTGTGGAGACACACAAGTCCTGTTTGCATATGATACATGAACTTGAGAAGCATGTGACTGGTACATAACAGACTGCTTTCATGCACCCTGCCCTGCGCATGAGAGGAACAGTGGTTGGAAGGAGGGCAAGGGTAAGTAACAAAACCACAAACATAGTTTTAAGGTAGTGCTTACAAATAAATATGACCCCTTCTAAGTCTCCTGGTGTGCGCATGTGCACATACATAGGGGCCACCAGCCCCAGCCAGTCCTGTAGTGCCTGCAGTTTCACAAAGCCAATTATTCACACAATCAAGGAAGCATGCCCAAAGCTGTCTTACTGTTTTTATAATTCTTATTATTCCACTCATTCCTAAGGCTGTTGCCACTCCGAACTCAAGTCCTCAACCGCATTACCACAGTAGAGGCGGCTGCCCATGACTCTGGGCTTAATGTTGCTCCCTCCCTTGGATCTGTGTGCACATCCTCCTTCTCCCTCCCCCCCCAGTCTCCTTCCCATCCTTCCCCTCTCTTTCCCCTCCTCCCTCCCCCTCCCCGCCTTTTACTCCAGCCCATCTTCTCCTGGGAAAGGAGTCTCCTCTGCACAGCCACACAGAGCCCTGCAGCTTGCTCTAGAGGACCCAATAACGTGTGTGTGTGTGTGTGTGTGTGTGTGTGTGTGTGTGTGTGTGTGTGTGTTGGGGAAGTATGTGTAAGTGTTGTGCATGATTTAGGTGTGCATGTTGTGTATGTGTTATATTGTGTGTTTAGTGTGTTACGTGTTATCTATGTGCATTGTGTTTATGTTGTGTATGGTATGGCATGTACATTATTGTGTGTGCACATTGTATATGGTATGTTGTGTGTATGTTATGTGTGTTGTGTGTGCCTTTTGTGGGTGTTGTGCATGTATATGTTTTGTGTGTTGTTCTGTGTATGTTGTGATACTTGTGTGTCATTTTGTGTATATTGTGTTATATGTGTTGTGGGTATGTTTTTGTGTTGTTTGTTTGTATGTGTGTGTTTGTTGTATGCTATATACATGTCTGTTTTGTGTGTTTGTGTTGTGGTATATGTTTGTTGTGTGTGATGCTTATTTATATGTGTGTTATGTGTATTTGTTGTGGTGTGTTGTATATATGTTGTGTGTTGTGTATGTGTTGTATGTGTGGTGCATGTGTATTATGTGTTGTATTGTGTGTATGTTGTGTTGTATTATGTGTATACATGCAGAGAACATGCAGGCTCCTTTCCATAACCCAAGGATTCCAGGCTGACCCTGTGCCTCGAGGTGTCGGAACTGCAGCAGCAGCAGTGGGTCCCCAGGGGACCCCAGGGTCATCTCCGTCACCCGCTCTGGAGCTGGGCTCTGATGAACTCGTAACCAATGTCGACCTTTCAGAGACTTTAGAAAGCAGCAGTCCAGTTTGCTAGAACTATTCAAACTGGAGCAGACCTCCCTTCCTTCCAACGCCCTCCCCACCTCTGTCAACTTGAGTTAACACAACAGTCCAGGGCCCCAGAGTCCCAGAGCCCAGTGCAGGCCAGCAGGGCCAAGGCTGCTGCCCTTTGGCGGGAACAGAGCCAGGTTATTTGGTTATTTCGTTTTCACATTCTTTTACATAAATTTACATGTTGGCCTCAAGAGGACAAACTTAAAGAATTTAAAACCAAATTAGTTTATGCAAAGTCCTGGTGTTATGAACCCCGTTGGCTTGGTCTGAGCACAGGAAGACTGTCTCCTTGTATGACCAGGATCCTCAGCTGGATTATGAAAACCTAAGGGTTTTCCACAGCTATCTCCACAGCTCTCCAGTCACACAGGCTCTGGTCTAATGAAAGGATGGATCCGTGATAGATTCCGGACATGGCATTAACAGGACACTGTGAACGGTAGTGGTGGGGCCTAGATGGAGGAAGTAGGTTATGGGGAAGTGACCCATACCTGAGGCCTGTACCTGGGCCCTGAACTTTCTGCATGCCTTTCTCTCTGCTCTCTGCCTGCCAGGAAGTGGAGAAGCTTCCACCACACCCCCCCTGACGTCATGATTGCCTGCCCAAGCACACGAGGCCAAGCAACCATGGACTGAACACTCTAAAACTGAGAAAAAATAAATAACTCCCAACACATTGTTCTCAGGGGCTTCAGTCTTAGTGAAATGAAAATAACTACTACACCTTGAACAGTACCGGCATGCCCCAGTCACACAGTGAGAGTCTTCCTAGTTACCTGGTAACTGGAAGCTGCTCCCCAGCCTAGGAGGTGAGCAGAGGATGTGAGCATACAATGTGAGCAATGTGGCCACATGCCTGGTGGGGAAATTCATCACTTATAGGACACTCAGGTGGCATGCAAAGCTGAGCTTTGGCTACTGAGCCTGGCACACACCCTGTGCCCAAATAAGGTCTCTGCCATAAATAACTGTGCCTAAGATCTTCCAGACCAGAGTGAAACCACGGTCTAAATGAAGCCAAGTAGACCAGGTAGACCAGATAGACCAGGTAGACCAGATAGACCAGATAGACCAGGTAGACCAAATAGACCAGGCAGACCAGGCTGACCTCTAACGGCATTTCAGGGCTTCCCACCTCCGAGGTCAGAGTCAATCAAGCCCTAGACCCATCACTTACCCAGCAAATTATACTGAGCATTTAAACTGGAGCAACCTTTGTGCTTGGAAATAAGGATACGCAGTAGCATTCTTTTCCTATTGCTGCTATAATCAGTCATTGTGAATTTAATGCCTGAGAGCAATACAGACTGTTCCTACAGTTCTAGATGCCAGAAGTCCAAATAAGTCTCAATGCACTGAAATAGGGTATTACAGGTGTGTTCTTTTGCAGAAGAAAGCCTATTTCCTTGTCCTTTTGAGCTCACAGAGACTGCCTGCCTCCCTTGACTTGTGGTCCCCAACAATCTTGTCACCATAACCTCGACTTCAGGTATCATATCTCCTCGACCTCTCCTGGGCCTCCTCCCACTACTACAGACTCCTGGGATTACATTAGCTCCATCCAGGTAGCCCAGGATCGTTTTTCATCTTAATCTCCTTAAGATCCTCACGTCTTCCAAGTCTGTTTTGCCATCTGTGTAAGGTAAGACACTCACTGGTCACAGAACTAGGGGGTGGACACCTTGCGGGGAGGCACTATTAAGCCTCTTGCAGATGGTGAGCCTCACAAATATGGAGAGAGCCACCAGTTGTAGGCTGGCTGCAGAGGCTAGGGAATCGGGAAGATGTACCGGGTGTGCGGGGCAGCAACCATTCACAACCCAGGGTAGATCAAGACTTCTGCCCCTCTCCATTCTCTCCGCATCTCGTAGAGGTCACCGTAATTTGTGCTGGTGGGATTCGAAGCCTCTCTTTCCTCCCCCACCAAAAAGGAAGGTTCCTAACTGGCCTGCAGAATCTGGGGGCCTTGCTTGCTTACTGAAGGCAGCATCGATGTGCACTAGAATATAAATATGCCCTTGCAGGGGGGCGGGGCCTTCCATCTAGATTCCTCCAAGACTGTGACTGCACCCCACACCTCTAACTCCAACACCATCTCAGTGTGCCAGCTTCTCCCTGAGCCCCGACACTGCCCTGTATACGTAACTGACATCTGCTTACCACAGACCCTGGCACCAAGCAGACCTGTCGTGAGAAGAGATTGATGAGAGGTGCTCCCTTGGCCCCACGCTCGTTCCTGAACTCATCCCTTCCCATGGATTCAATGCTACCTCCAGCTGATGAGCTCCCAGTGGGCCCCACCTGCTCGCCACGTCTAACTCACTGCATCCACAGCCTCTTCCCCAGACCCTGCAGAGGCTCAATCTCAGACACCCAGAGCAGAACCCGTCAGCAGACTTCCACAAACAGCCCCACCTGCAGGTACCCAAAGCCTGTTGGCTGTAACCCCATCTCACCCCTGTGTGGCTGACCTGTGAAGCCACATGACCCACCCAGCTCTGGTGTGCTGCTTATTACACAGACATGGAGGCACCAGCAGAAGTTCTGGCACACCGGCGACATGTCCTCTTGTCCCTAGCACCCCGTCTGCTCCCAACCCACTTCCATTTCCACCTCTGTGACACCCAGAACCCAATTCTTGTCCCTGCATCCCTTGTCCCACTCCAGCTCTGTCCTTTGAGTCGGGTTAAACATATTTATGCAAGCCTGTGTTCACTTTCTCAGGCTTAGGCCCAGACAGTTCGCTGTTTTGGCTCTTATCATAATCCCTGGTCTTGGGTAAGAATTTCCTGCCACTTGCCTGGGACACGAAGACCCCAGTCCCTACCAGCAACATCTTTCTCAGTATTCACCCGAGACTGAGTCCCCACGCAGCCCAAGCAGGGGGCTAGTCAGGCACTCAGCAAACCTCCACATTTCCCAAAGTTCATACTCCACAGACAAGCCTGAGAACCCTGATGAGTGGGACTAAACTTCCCATGTTTTTTTCATTTCCTTGTACTAAAATGCCCACATCAATGCACCATCTGTAATACCCCAGTCAAATGGGTCCTTGGGGCTGGAGATGCAGCTCATTAGTGGTGTGCTTGTATCCCCATCAATGAAAAAAGCAAAGTGATCTTGCTTTGAACTTGCACTGCTGGACCCTGCTGTCTTATGTGTAAGTAGCATCTTCTACTGTAAGACCCCTCAAGATCAGGCCTTTATCTCAGTCTTTATATGCCCTGCAATCCCCGACACCGTGGCTGACAAGTGGGTGCTCAGTAAATATAATGCGATTAACCACAGCTTGTTTTCCCAAAAGGGCTGCCTAGCACGGGGTGAGAAGTATCCTGTTCACTGCCAAGGGCGACAGATTATTTGATTTATGAATTAAACATGGACGTGCTTCCTTTCTCGTTCTCCCTGGCGCTTCCTGCCCTTTGGCCGTTTCAGTTCCGATTCATTCCTTCAGGGAAAGAAGCCACAGAGAGAACGTTCTACAGCCTAGCCTCTTCCACCGGGGCAGGGAAACATGGTGTGGGGGAGTGGGGAAAGTGACTGGATTGGGGACGTGCTTGTCTTCAGATTTCTAGACTACAACAGATGGAAATCCGCACTAACCACAGTGAGAGCTGTGCCTGCCACCCCGCACGCCTTCAAGCCTGTGCCTGCTTCACACGTTACGGCTGGAGTTGGGATCCGGGTGAGTCTCCAAGCCCATCTGTTAGACATTTGGCCCTAGTCTGTGATGTGATGGAAGACACTCGAACCTTTAGGAAGGGGTGTGGCAATCAGGTTGAGGCCTGCTCCAACTGACTCCACATCGTGTAGAACGGCAGCTTGGGGGACGTGCCTGGCTGGAGTGACTCCGTTTCACCCTGCTCTACTCTGCATGCAAACGCTGATGATGACCCACTCTATGTCATGTGTATGGGAGGAAGCAGCCATTCCCTGTCCATGAGACACAGACGGATCAACAACTTATTTGCATAACAGAAGTTAAATTGGGAAGACATGGGCATATCTAAGCTGTAATTAGGAAAACCTGACTCATGGACTGATCAAACACACCAGGCTAAGGAAAGAGGCAATGCCCTCACCTGAATTAGGTGTGAGGAGGAACACTCGCATGGGAGCACATCCACCCAGCTGCCATCAGTCCATCGGGTACCAGTGTCATGGGATCAACAGGCCATAAACTCCTGACTGACCCCAGGGGCTCAGCTCAGTAAAGTCCCCTGCTTGACACAGCCTGCTGGAACCGCCATTCACCCAGTCCTGCATTTGACAACTTGGCCCCTGAACAGCTCCCCGCCTATGGTTCATAAAACTATCAAATCCCTGTGGAGATCCTTCCCTGTCTAAACCAGATCTCTGCCTGTGCCTTCATGGTAGCCCCTTTGAGTCTGCCTGACCCTTTTAACTCTTCACTGGCTACCCTGTAACCCATACTTATATGTCATTATGTGAAGTTAATGTATGACCTGAGAATAATTAATATTGGGGTAAAAGAACCTGTGACTGACACGGGCCGTGACTACTAAGTAAAACTGGTAGTACTTAGTGAGTTGAAAAGCTTGTGAGTTTATTTTTATTCCATAAAACTGTACCCACACCCACCCCACCCATGTTTCTGTACATCTCACAACAGTGGTCTTGGAGAAAGGAAGGTAGGTCAGTGGGGACATACCCTTAGAGGGGATACTGAGACCCCAGTCCCTTCCCTGTGCCCACCTTTGCTTCTTGTTCCATGAGACACATAGGTGTTGCTGGAGGGCTTCTCTCCAGGTTCCACCAAGCCCCGCAGTCCCATAATTCACGTATAAAATAATCACTCAGACGCTTATATTACTTATAAACTGTATGGCCGTGGCAGGCTTCTTGCTAACTGTTCTTTTATCTTAAATTAACCCATTTCTATAAATCTATACCTTGCCACGTCGCTTGTGGCTTACTGGCGTCTTTACATGCTGCTTATCCTGGCGGTGGCTTCAGTGTCTCTCTCCCCTTCTTCCTGTTCCCCCAATTCTCCTCTCTCCTTGTCCCGCCTATACTTCCTGTCTGGTCACTGGCCATCAGTGTTTTATTTATATAGAGTGATATCCACAGCACATAGGAACTTCCTCTGCCACATGCCCCCACCATAATGTCCTCAGCCACCCCAAGCCCAAAGGCATGAGGGCCAAGTGGCCATGGACTAAAAGTTCTGAAACCGTGACCCAATAAACCCTCCCTCCTTCAAGCCAGCTGTCCTAGGTACTTTGTCCCAGTGAAGGAGAGCCAGCTAAGACACACCCTAAGCTGGAACAGAGCCAAAATCTTATCAGCACCCACACACTGAGGGACACTAAGACCACACCACCCACATCACGGGGAGCCACACAGCCCTGGATGGAGCAGCGGGAAATGTTTGGCACTTCCGGCTTTGAATCTGTCACAGCAGGCTCTGCGGCAGGACTGAGGAGGAGAACGAGCCTCTCTGTCACCTCCCCTTTGGGTTGGCCTTCTAGAACTGGGCTGTCTACCTCGGGAGCCCGAGAACCCACTGCGACATCCAGAAATGACCAGATGCCGAGCAAGACCCCAACGAACAGCCCAAGAGGAAGCTGGGGGTGAGGGCAAAAGAAAGACGGAGTGGGGAAAGAGAAACCAATTTTCTCTGCTGGAGACCTCTCTCCCTCTAACATGTCTGCATTTAAAACTAAAGATTAAACGGGCCCTTCACTGGAAAGAGAAAACGAATGCACGTTTATACGGCCAGCTGCTCCACCAACACCCACAGCCACCCTGCCAAGATCTAACGGGGCTTCCATTGCCCCCATCAGCCACTCAGACCTCAGCCACTGTCCACACGGGGTGTGGAAGCAATAGAAGCCATCTTCCTCCCACGCTCCCACTGACACGCGCCGACACCATATATATATGTATTGCTTAAGTCAGTTTTCAGAGTCTTCCTTGCTCAGCCTCTTCAGTTCCTGGGAAGACCCATGAACTTGAAGGTGTCCTGTCATGTGCAAACCCTCAGCCCTCTAGTGGCGATGGATGAGCATTACAGCGTGTGAGAGGGGAAAACTGGGTCTCAAAGAGGAAGAAGGCTGCTCCAAGAGTACTGTTTGGCAGGACAAAGGACACTCATCACTCACCGCGGTCAGGAGAAACTCAGGAAGAGGCATGAGGGCAAAGCTAGGTGGGCGTTCCTGGCATGTGCTTTTCCTGAAAACAGAAAGGCCGCTCACATACCACACTCTCTCCGACATTCTGCCGTCCATCTCCATAGCGACCACCGTAAGTGTTAACTCATCCACCAGCGACGCTTCAAGTCTCTCCAACATTACTGAATGCCTGCTTCGTGAGCCCTTCAGTCTGAAGGGACACCAGCTCCACTCAGCCTGGACCGTTATTCAGATACCCCAGGAACTTCGCCAGAGCCTCCTGCCTGCGCTGGTCTCTCTCCTAGATTCCAGGGCCACCGTAGGGAGATGCCAGCCTTCACTGTGACAAGCTCTCACTCACCACGCCACCCTATGTGCTCTACCCACCAGGTCATTCCAGCCAAGCTAACTGGCCTTCAGGGTCCCCAGAGGGCCAGTGTGGTTCTAGTCAGGTTTGCAATGGGTCTCCTTCAGTTTTCTCAAGTACAACAGACTCCCACAACACTATACTTCACTGAAGAGCATTGGGGAGCACCCAAATCAGCTATCACCAGTTCACAGTGGCCCACCTTTTCCTTGTGTCTAGATAACTAGTCTCTTACATCAGGATTTCCACCCCCAAATAGTGGACCCAGTCATCACAGGCTTCCTTCTGTCGTCAGAGCTACTCTGATATACGGGGCCCAAGACTCCAAGAGATGGAGTCTTGACTACCAAATAGATCCCAGAAAAAGTTCTGTGGATTCTGCACCCATAGAAGGCAGGGAGCCTGGCAGAGTACGGTAGCCCTGTGGTCGGGGGCCACGCTCTGGTCCACTGCCAGGCATGGGGTCTGGTTCGGCCATGCCCTGTCTGTGCTTCCCTTTCCTCATCTGGAAGGTGGGCATACTACTGGAATTGGCATTAGCAGATCAGACTAAGGTTTGCTGAGTTGCCCACATTAGAACAGAGCTTGCTGGAGTCTGCGATCAGCCGATACCAGCCGTCACTGTGAGGGTGCCAGTCCTCCGTGCCTCCAAAAAGAGCAGCAGTGTGAGCGAAACAGTATTAGCTAGCAACAATCTCCACATCGAGGCTGTGCCTGCCCAGCCCTTCTAAGCAAGAGATCCAAGCAAGACAGGCCCAGCAATCCCAATGTTGTAAACATCTCTTGGTCATTCTCCACGTGTGCTGAAGTGAGCAAGCATCCAGTCAATGAACGTCCTGTGTGGAGCTTTAAGATACATAAGGAAGAAAACTTCAGCTTTTGCCAGTTTGATGAAGACAACCCAAGCGTCTGTTGCTCACCACAGATACCAGCACCAAAAAGGAGGAAATGAATGGAGAGGAGGAGGTCACATTCTTATCACATGTGATACACAAGGCACTCAGACGTCACACCTTATTTATCCTTCTTGACAAATCAAGTCGTACACCCAAGGGCTGGTCTTTTCATGAACAACCCATTTCTTCCGCTATTAACAGACAATGGAAAAGTTGAGGGGATTTGAGAAGATTCGGGAATGCAGCTTTCATTCCTGCCAAGATGACAAGAAATGATAAGGAGCTGGACCTTGATGAAGAACATGAAGAAAAGGATGTGTCATGGGGAAAGCCAGGGAGGGAGGGAGGGGGAGAGGTAGCTGCTTTTCTGTGATGGAAGGCACTTGGTGCTCCACATGGACCCCGGGATGTGCTCAAGCTGTGTGAGCAGAGTCCCTGCCTGTGGAACTTGTGTTCTCAGCAACATGCCCTGCTATGCGTCACGACACTGGTAATGACAGCAGAGGTTGATCCCGGCTTCCTTCAGAGCCTGGGCTGAAGGCAGGACTGGGAAGCAAAGGTAGGAAAGAAGACTAGACCTGAGAGCTCACCAGTAGACTAGATCTGACCCTCTACCGGTGAGCTCTCAGGAGATGCCCAGAATATCGCACCCGGGGTAGGGGACAGGGGGGCAGCGAGGAAAGCCAGTGGAGAGTCCAGAGGGCCCAGTTGGGGAGATGGGAAGGGCTCCCCGCTCCATCAGGCACAGCCAGGTCTAGTCACTACTGCAGGGAACTAACTAGTGGGTCAAGGGATGCACCTCTCATCAGAGTACCCTGCCCTGGGCTCCTGCTTCCTGTGGAGGGGCTGGACCACTTGTCATCCAATGGGTGCACTGCCTGGGGAGCTCAATCCAGCCACCTTCCCTTTATATCTCTGCAATGCACCCCTGGAAGACTAACCACAGCATCTTCACATGCCAATCACACAGAAAACAAGCCTCAGTGTCCTGGAGGATGCCATGGGACCCATTTAGGGAAGCAAATACAGTGCACATGATGTATTTTTAAAAAGGCATCTTTGCTGAATGTCAGTTCTTCCCCAGAATTGCAAACACCTTCACTCTTGCTCCTGGTCAAGTGCTCCTTCCCACTCACCTTCAGATCTGCTGCTTAGGAAAGGACCAGAGACTGCAGTCAGCCAGCTTGAACTGTCCCTGACCCACATCATCCAACTAGTCAGCCACCTGCAGGGTGGCGACACACAAAAAGCATTCTCAGCAGAGGGTGGCCAAGTCCCCCGGCACCACCCAGCTCCTTGTGCAGCAGTTTGGCCTTGACCCCTGACACCAGGTCTCAAGACAGTGGGGTGCCAGAGAGCCAGCTTTTCATTTCCTCCACTCTTCCTACCCAGCCCACTCTGGGCACAGCACTAATGAGTAGAGAATAGCTAGAAAGGCAAGTGGGGGGTGCTAAGGGATAAATAAATTATTCAGTGATCACAGGATCCGAGAGACACAAAGCGTCTAGGAAGCTCTGAATCACCCTGGAGCGCACGTGGCTTCTCCCGACAAATGACACCAACATCCTTTGCAAAGAAAGGGCTTCTCTCAGCAGCGCTCTTCCACCCAGAGCCCCGGGGAAGTCTGGGCTTCTCAGCCCTGCCTTCTGGAAGAGGATGGCCTGGTCTAGACAAGTGCAGGAAGCTGGGCAGGGAGCACACAACTGACGCAAGTCTAGGGTACGCTCACACACTTGCACACTCAAGTGCAGCAAGCGCACATGGAAGGTTCTGGACAGGCCCTGGGCATTGCTGCAGAGGGAAGATGGGGATCCCAGACAGGCCTGAATCTCCACATCATCATCATCATCATCATCATCCTCTTCCTCCTTCTCCTCCTCCTCCTCCTCATCATCATCATCATCATCATGGAGGAGGCTTAAATGGAACCATCAGGGCAGCAGCTGCCATGTTCCCAAGGAGGACTACTGGAAAGGTAGCCCTCAGGAGCCCCAGCCCCCGGCAAAGAGCTATGTAGAAATCCTTTCCTTAAAGAAGAAAGAATTCACCCATCAGCCAGGGGAGTCCATTTCCTAGGCAACACAGGAGAGGGGTACACAGCACCTTCAGGGAACCCCAAGGCAAACAGGAATCCCAGATGCAAGCAGCAGCAGCAGCATCAGAAACTTCCTGGAGGAAGAAGAGTGGAAATGGAGATTGTTTGGTAGTAAAGGAAATAATGGCACGTTGGAGGCCAGATGTGGGGGTAAACCGAGAAAGAGAAGTGACGTGGTGAACTTTACTGGATGTGGGGGTCTTGGAAGAAGAATGACTGAACAAGACTCAAAGAGACATGGGATGTCAGAGCAATGGTTGGGGCTCGTGCTTCCAGAAGCTTCCTAAGTGCTGCATGTCCAACTTTCCTGGGAGCTAGACAGAGTCCTGAACACACCAAAGCCTTCTGAGAAATGACGTCAGGGACAGGATGATGGTAAGCCACTACTCGCTCCCTCACAGAGCAGGAAACTGAGAGCCAGTGAGATGGGGAAGATGTAGCGAAGTCAGAAAAGACAAATCAGGGGAGGACCAAACCTGGGGACAGGGTTTATGCCAAAGTCTAACCATGACTTCTGAGCCTGGGAATCTCTGGCTGCTCTTAACTCTTGACCAGAATCCTGTGCCTACGCTCTGCAGCATTCCACCTGGGACGTCTCTCAGGGGCCATGTATCACCTAGACAGTCTGTTACGACCCCCAAAGGCTGCTCTGACACTCAGAAGTGTAGACTATCCTTGCCCTCCGCAGGCTGCCCGCATCTTCCCGTGGGCATGTTTCTGGATCTCACACTGTGAGCCTTTTCCCTCCTGTATTGTTACACTGGAAACAAGCTAAGCAGGGTTTCTATCCTGGAGACTGTAAACAGGAAATGCTACTGGCTTAACTTTTTATTTCTTTCTTACTCATCCATCTGAAAAGCAAATCTGAGAGTTCTCTGCAGGCAGCTGCCACTGGCAACGTGGGGAAAACTGGAAGAACACGGAGGGCAGATGTCAGAATGGCAGAGAGGCGAGGAGGGCCTCAGAGACCACCACACAGCACCACAGTGCTTTGTCCCTATTGGCTGAGACGGTAGTGATGGTAAGCTGACAATGTGAGCAAGAAGACCTCAGTTGCCACTTGAGAACACTCTGTCATAACCTGGCTCAGCCTCGTGGCCTGTAAGACTATATGGAATCAAATGATACTGCCAAAGACAGACAGGGTGTGGCATCTATGATGGTTTATAGGGCCAGGGATGATCTACTCCTGAAACACACAGCCTCCACACCAGGGATGACCCACTCCTGAAACACACAGTCTTCACACCAGGGATGACCCACTCCTGAAACACACAGTCTTCACACCAAGGATGACCCACTCCTGAAACACACAGCTTCCACACCAGGGATGACCCACTCCTGAAACACACAGCCTCCACACCAGGGATGACCCACTCCTGAAACACACAGCCTTCACACCAGGGATGACCCACTCCTGAAACACACAGTCTTCACACCAGGGATGACCATTCCTGGAAACACACAGCCTCCACACCAGGGATGACCCACTCCTAAAACACATAGCCTCCACACCAGGGATGACCCACTCCTGAAAACACACAGCCTCACACAGGGATGACACATAGCCTCCACACCAGGGATGATGAAACACACAGACACCACTCCTGAACACACACCACTCCTTCCACACCAGGGATGACCACTCCTGAAACACACAACCTCACTCACACAGGGATGACCACTCCTGAAACACACAGCCTTCACACCAGGGATGACCCACTCCTGAAACACACAGTCTTCACACCAGGGATGACCACTCCTAAAACACACAGTCTTCACACCAGGGATGACCCACTCCTGAAACACACCCCCCCCCCCCCCACACCCTCCACACCAGGATGACCACTCCTGAAACACACAGTCTTCACACCAGGGATGACCCACTCCTGAAACACACAGTCTTCACACCAGGGATGACCCACTCCTGAAAACACGTGGCCTTCACACCTTACACAAGGACTGTCAAAGCAGAGGAGCAGGTGACAACCAACTCAGAACTTGGGGAACAGAGGCAAGCATCTTGTCTTCGTTGATAATAAAGATACAACGAGCCAGGGAGGGACAGGCTGCTCCTCAGGAGTGGTTCGGAGCTAGGCCTCCAGGTGTGCGCAGCATGACTGGGTTAGGGTTGGTGACCACTCACCTGCCTATTGAATGGAAGCCTGCTCCTAGGGGGAGAAGATAGCTCTTAAGGACATATGATAAGCTAGTAGGTGTCTAGGCAGATAGAGAGTGGATAGACAGGTAGACTGATAAAGATAAATGGATGATAGAAAGATGGATAGATGATAGATAGGTGATATAGGGTATGATATAGATTATTAACTGACTGGTTGATAGGTCAAGAGTTGATAGAGGGAGATGATAGATAACATATAAATGAAATATTCAAAACGCTCTAACACCTTCCTTGGGCTATTTGATACCTTAAATATTAGCTTAATATTATATTAGTTATATAATATCTCTGTGTGCTTGTGTGTGTGTGCGTGTGTATGTCTGTGTCTGTGTGTCTGTGTCTGTTTAGACTAGAAGTCATTGTCAGGTGTCATTATCGCTCTCCACCACATTTTTTGACATAGGATCTCTCACTAAACCTGGGGCTCACTGGCTGGCCTGGTAGACTGGCTGCCCAGTAAGCCCTCAGGATCCATCTGTCTCCACCACCAGCCCTGGGATTATAGATGTGCACCACCATACCCGGATTTTCACATGGATTCTCAGGATCTAAACTCAGTTCCCAATGTCTACACAGCAAGCACTTTACCCACAAAGCCTCTCTTGGCTCTGTTTTTCGTTTTTTTTTTTTGTTTTTTTTTTTTTTTGTTCTGTTTTTGTTTTGAGACAGGGTCTTGCTATGTAGCTCAGGCTAGCCTTGAATTTACCATAATCTCAAATTCTGGGATTACAGGCACACACCACGATGTATATCTTAATTTAATTAACACGTTTCTCTTTATCCCATCTAGAAAACAGCCTAACTCACCAAATCGAGTTGTGAGTTGTGGAGGAGGTGTGACTACTTGGCACACACAGCTGAAAGGACCAAAGACACACATCCATATTCTTGATTCAGGTAGTTATAAAGCATGTATGTGTAGCTGGAAGGTTTCTCCAGTCCTGCCTGGCCCTGAGGTCCCACAGCCTACTTATAAAATAATCACTCAGAAGCTTATATTAATTATAACTGCTCGGCCCTTACTTAGCTCAGGCTTACTACTGACTAGCTCTTACACTTAAATTAACCCATAATTCTTATCTATGTTTAGCCATGTGGCTTGGTACCTTTTCTCAGTTCTGCCTTGACATCTTGCTTCCTCTGTATCTGGCTGGTGACTCCTGACTCAGTGCTCCTCTTCCCAGAATTCTCCTCATCTGCTTGCCCCAACTACACTTCCTGCCTGGGTATTGGCCAATCAACATTTTATTTACCAACCAGTCAGAGCAACAAATATTCACAGCACACAGAACGACAACCCACGGCATTTATGAAAAAGGAGCATGATTGGTACATAGGGGACTAACATCCCTCTGGGCTGTTTCTGAACTGGGCTTCGGCCATGCCACCTTGCCACTCTTGTTAAAGGGCTTTCAGTTTCAAATGAGAAGACAAATCCAGATGGTTCTAGGAGTCTAGATTCAGAGCAGCAGAGGGGAAACCCAAGCCACGCAACGGTGCTCAACACAGGACAGCACGATCAGCCAGATGGAGCGCCCTGCAGAGCAGCGTGCACACCCGGTAGCAGGGCAGTCACACTGCTCCTGGCTCAGCCCCAACCCCAAGCCTCTCACTACCCTGAGGTTTGGAGGACTGCGTGGCTGGTTGTGGTTTTTTTTCCCTTTTTGCACAGAGGTGCCGATTAGTGTGTTCATAGACAAAGGGAAAATTTAAATGAGGAAATGGATCAAGAAGCGTCACTCAGCAGCTCAGCTTTTCACTTTTGTGGCTCGGGTGGGGCACTCGTGGGTGTGAACAGGCTCGGGTGGGGCACCTGTGGGTGTGAACAAGCTTGGGTGGAGCACCCGTGGGTGTGAACAGGCTTGGGTGGGGCACCTGTGGGTGTGAACGGGCTTGGGTGGGGCGTACCCGTGGGTGTGAACAGGCTTGGGTGGGGCACCTCTGGGTGTGAACAGGCTTGGGTGAGGCACTCGTGGGTGTGAACAGGCTTGGGTGGGGCACTCGTGGGTGTGAACATGCTGGGTGTGAACAGGCTCAGGTGGGGCACTCGTGGGTGTGAACAGGCTTGGGTGGGGCACCCGTGGGTGTAAACAGGCTTGGGTGGGGCACCTGTGGGTGTGAACAGGCTTTGGTTGGGGCACCTGTGGGTGTGAACAGGCTCAGGTGGGGCACCTGTGGGTGTGAACAGGCTTGGGTGGGGCACCCGTGGGTGCGAACAGGCTTGGGTGGGGCACCCGTGGGTGTGAACAGGCTTGGGAGGGGCACCTGGGTGTGAACAGGCTTGGGTGGGGCACTCATGGGTGTGAACAGGCTTGGGTGGGGGGACTCAGTGGGTGTGAACAGGCTTGGGTGGGGCACTCATGGGTGTGAACAGGCTTGGGTGGGGCACTCGTGGGTGTGAACAATAGCCAGCTGGCCTGCCCCATGGCGGCTGGATCAACGCGCATCCCAGCCCCCTACGCTCGCTGTCTCCCTTGTAGAACTTACTTCTAATCGGCAGGCTACGGACAGAGCCATTTCTCTGTGGCTTTAACTTCCTCTGGCCTCTGTGTAACCATCCCAGAATAGTGAGCAGAACTGGTTTTATCAGGAGAGCCAGGCAATGCACAGCTCTGAGACATAATATCACAGCTCCCCTTAAGAGGAGAATGATGCTGCCTCCCTCCCATTCACAGAGCAAAGTCACTTAACTCTGGACAATGACAAAAGTTGCTGACTCTGCAGTTCTGCAAGCGAGTGACCTGGCGGAGATGGGGGGGGTGGTCATGGTAAGTGGCACAGCTGGGCCGAGGAAGTCCTTCCTGCCTGGCTGTGTGGAGCAGGGTACTTCTCAGCACAGTTCCATGTAGTCATGGTGGGCAGGTCAGCAGCAGAGCAAAAGGAAGAGCCCCTCAGGTGTGTGCACAGGAATGTGGAGGACAGAGATCCACCTCAGGGCTCATTGCGCAGGCGCCATCCATGTTTTATTTGAGACAGGGTCTCTCGATAGCCTGGGGCTCACCAAGTAGGCTAGGCTGGCTGACCAGCGAGCCCCAAGGATCTGCCTGCCTCTGCCTCCACTGCTCTGGGGTTACAAGCACGTGCCTAACTTTTTTTATGTGGGTTGTGGGAATCTCAGGTCATTATGCTTGAGCAGATCTCAGGTCCTTATGCTTGAACAGATCTCCCTAAGCCCAGGGACTCCTCTTTCTTACTCTAGATTCACACAGCGGCTGTTCCTTCCATCTAGGTAGCTGCTGCCTCCAAGGCCTCAGAAGTGCTGCTGATGAGAAGCCCTTTGCTAAGGGCTGGCGACCAGTCATCCTGGGGGAGGAACACACCCAGGGCTGTCAGCCCAGTGAATCAGCCCTGCTGGCCAGACCACGGCCTCATCAAGCTGAGAATGCAGCTAAATGTGCTCTTTGCCCCCAGCTCACAGGAAGGCAACACATTCAGGGATCTGTGGAAACAAGACAGCAACCCTTGTTTTAGAGAGATGCTTGCTTTTCTCGAGGATGGGCAAGATGACAGGCTAAAAGACAAACCCTAGGTGAGCAGGCAGAGAATGTTGGCATTTTCTGGGCACTCACGCTTATACCACTTTCCTACAGTCTGAACTCTGCAGAATTCTGGTTCTGCCCCCTTAGCACAGTCCTGGTGGAACAGTGACCCAGGTCCTTCCACTGTGCCTGAGACCCTGTCATACTTACCTAAAGGTAACCATGTTCACAGTGTCCTAGAGAGAGAGTGTGTGTGACTGTGGAACAGAGAGCAAAAGCTGGTTTTCCAGATTCTTCCTGCATTCAGTGAGCACCAGTTCCTTTCCAGAAATCCCTCTTTAGACTGATTTCCAAGAACTTTAATGACACACACCCTACACAGAACCTGAGGCTGTAAGAGGGACAAGAAAAACTGAACAAGAGAAAAGAAAGGAAGCAGGCAGCCGAGGTGGAAGATCCAGAACTGGATAGGGCTCGGGCTGCTTCCTCTGGGACCTGCACCCCACATACAAGGAAACAGAGACTCGGGATGCGGGGCCTGCCTAAGGTCAGGAGGAGGTTTGCTGAGTGTGCAAGCCTGTCAGCTGCTGCCCTTTTCTAGGCCACGACTTTGTATGTCTAAAACTGCCAACCAATGGCAGAGAACCGTGTCAAGACCAAACACCAGACTTCTCTCCAGTCGGCACTTATGTGGCGCTGGCCTCTGCTCAACTCCCAATCGGTCTCCAGAACCTCCAAGAAAAAGGAGTCCAGGATCGACCTCAGCACAGCAATGATGGAGTGACTTCAAGGGACGCTACATCCGCTCCGAGTCCTGTCCTGTCTTCAGATAATGACTCCATACTCTCTAAGAGACCACCTCTCCCCATCGACCACTCAACACACTCCATCTCAGCAGAGAATTTGTGCCCAAACTGCCAGTGGTGGCCCATGCCATTAATCCTAGGACTCGGGAGGCAGAGGCAGGCAGATCTCTATGGGTATGAGGCCAGGCTGATCTACATAGCAAGTTCCAGGACAGTCAGTGCTACAATAGAAGGACCTTCTCTAAAAACAAGGAAAGAAAGAAAGACAGAAAGAAAGTAGAAAGATATTGCTCCCAGCCTTACCTCCCACTCCATCTTTGTGAGCCCCAGGCACCAGTTGGTCGCCCTGGCAATCCTGAATCCCCATCAAATGAAGGTCCCCTGCTCATCCAGTGGCCTACCAATGACCCATGGCAATAAGGACAACGAAAGTCCGGTCCATATTTCAGGCAGCCCACAGAGTCACTGTAATAGGATGTGGCCATCGTGGTTGTTTCCCAGTGGCCATAGAGCTGGGAAACGGGACCATCTACACATCAGTTCCGAAACTGGTCCTTTTGGGTCCTGGTCTGTCTGTGAACAGTGTGAAGCAGTTTGCAAAGCAGACACAGTAACCAGACATGTAGCACAGAGTCCACACACGGGTTCCCATCGGACCTCTCTCCTGCTATCTACGGCTCCCCATGAAATAGAGTAGCGCCCTCAGAACCCACCCCCATATCCTGGCTCTAGACTTCCCAAGTCCCATTTCATCTTACCATTCCAAAGAACTGGCTCATCACTTAACCCCTTCCCTACCCACACTCCTTCAGAGAAGTTACTAATTCCTTTTCCTGATAAGGTGTGCAGAACACATTTAAATGGTTTTTACCCCAGATACAAATGTCTCTATTACATAGGGGGCCATCTGGGCTGCCACCGCTAGCCAGCCATGTTGCTATCAACTCTTTTTTTAGAGTTCATGAATCAGTTGCCAATAAGGAGGGGAAAAAAGGAGCTGATGCCAAGACTCCGTCTCCTCCCCTGCACTTTTCCCCAGCAGGAGAAATGGATCCCAGAGTCCAAATGGACCATGTGAACACAGAAACAGAAAAGATGCCGAAGACTGATGCTCTGGAAATGTCAGCCCACGGTTCTAGACATCATGGAGGTGGGAGGTGGTGGCAGCTTACTTCCCAGCCCTGGAACCCACCAGCTGGGCTAAGTGGCACTGTGCAGCCTCCAGTGGATCTGAGACGCACGCAGAGAAGAAATAAAAGGAGCCCAGGAGCAGTGGAGAAAGGAGCAAGGGGGAGCAGACAACAAAAAGGAGGGAGGGGAGGGGGGAGGAGGGGAGGAGGGGAGGGAACCAGAGTCCCTAACTCTAGGACCATACAACCACAGACTTCTACCGCAGCCAGCCCAGAGCCCCTGCAGGGCAGCGGTGGGCAGCTGAGTTCTGCCTCACCTGCTGCTGGATACAATGTAAACATTAGAAGTGGGAGCTATACCTGAAAGGATGGAATGGAGAGAGGAAGGCATCTATAGTGCCTGCCATGGCTTTTCCCTTGGGGTGGGGGGTGGGAGACAGAGAATGGGAACCAATGGTTCAGTCAAAGCCTGTCTTAAGCACACTACCTAGGGTTTTTGCTGTTGTTGTTTTTCAGACCTTCAAAGGATAACCAGATGCTCTGGGTCCCTCTGGCCAGACAGTCTTGGGGAAGTGCAGCTCTGGGCTGCTCGGCACTCTGGAGGAGAGTGGGTATACAAGGGTGGGGAGCCTTAGCCACAGCCTTGGGATGCTGTTGTTCATACTGGGGCATTCAACCCATACTCGACCAACTACACCAACTAGAGGGTACCCAATCCTCCCCACCTGCTCCTCACCTCACTCTGCTACAGGAGGAAAGAGAGAACAAACTATCCACACAAGACAGGTGTCTGGGTAAGCATGAGCTATGACATTTTTAGTGGTGATGGTCAGCAACTAATTGTGCCTTTTTCTTTCTTTTTTTTCTTTTTTAATATGAATGGATGTTTTGCCTGAATGTATGTCTGTGCGCCACATGAACGCCTGATGCCTACAGGCGCTCGAAGACGGTGTCAGATCCCTGGGAACTGGAATGACAGATGCTGTGAGCAGCCACGTAGGTGCCTACAATTGAACCCAGGTCCCCTGCAAAAGCAGCAAGCGCTCTTACCACTGAGTCATCTCTCCAGGCCTCTTGTATAATATTAGAGGAACCAGCCTCAATATTATACATCCCAGGGGCTCAGGAGAGAGAACTACTGACGGCGAGGACTATTATCAGGAAATATAATCGCAGCACACCGAGTTCTATAGTCCACTTGCTTTAATTCCTCTGGCATAACATCCTTTATACACAGCTTCAGTTCTGTTCTCATGTCTAGCTCCTTTCTTGCCTGATTTCTCTCTATATTTATCTACTGTCCCCTCTAGGTTCTATCTTAATTCCTTCATCTAGTTCTGTCCCTTCTAGGTTCTCATCTATCTAGTTCTTTCCCCATCAGCTTCTCTCCCATCTCCTTCTCTCGCATCTGGCTCTTCCTCATCTTGTTCTTCCCATCTGGCTCTTCCTCATCTTCCATCTCGTTCCTCTAGTCCTCTCTTTTTGCTCTTCAATCTAGTTCTTCCTCATCTACAGCTCGTTCCTCTCAAGTTCTTACCCATCTCGTTCTTCCATTCTCTTCTCTCTTCTCTGTCCTCTCCTGCCCTGGGAGTTCTGGTATATATACACTTACAAGCAGTATTTCCTTAGCAGTGCAAAGCCAGGCTTCCAGGGTCAAATGGAGGGTGATAAAAATAGGCTTAATTGACACATCCGCCAGGCTTCTCAAACAGGTAGCCTGGATACTTAAGTCTGTTCTAGAGAGTACAAAGGTATCTCTGATAAGGTACTTTCCTCCATCCGGTGATGGACCTGGCCAGATGCTACCAATAATGATAATTACAGGGAGGCTTGAACTGGGAGTTCTGGCTGAGCATAGCTGTTAGCACAGAGGGTTATCTAAATATTCTAGAAGTGGTTAGGTAAGTAGTTAGAGGTCTATAAAGTTAGTGAGGCTGTAAAAAAGAAGGGCCTAAGCTAAATTGTGTAAAACTATTACTTAGTGTCCACCTGGCCTAGGCGGCGTCCTCTTGTGAATTTACTGTAAGTCAGGAGACTTGTACGTGGGCTGCTATCACTTGTTAGTCCTTGGAAATTGGGCGCCCCCCTGGGTGGTGTCTCCTTGTGGAATTTAAGTCAGGAGACTTTCAGGTGGGCTGTTATCATTGTTAGTCTTTGGAAGTTGGGCGTCCACCTGGGTGGTATCTCCTGTAGTCCTTGAAAGTGGCCAAGGGAGATATCTGATTCCAGAGAAAGCCTTTCCTGAGGCTGTTCTCCAACTTACCTGGAATGTGTATGTCCAGAGAGTGCTCTGTCTACACTGTTAGTCCTTCTTAGGGAAAAGTCAATTGGAAAGCTATGAAGGCACACATGATTTTCATAACAGAATACAGCTGATATAATAACAAGCCAAGTAACACCAAAAACTCTTGGGATTTGGCTCCTCTGGAGAATTCCATGATCTCTCCAGGTAGTGACTTTGCCATAACCAGCTGAGTTCTTATGATATATTTCTGCGGCCCGCAGCACAGGCCCTAATTTTTATCTTTTAATGAATCTAGCAGAAAACACACACACACACACACACACACACACACAACACACACACTTTTGTGACTCAAAATAGGATTCAAACAAACAAACAAACAAACAAAACAAAAGAAAACTAGAAAATAAAGTTAGCCTCCTCGCCGGGCAGTGGTGGCGCACGCCTTTAATCCTAGCATCGGAGCAGAGCAGCGATCTCTGAGTTCGAGCAGCCTGGCTACCAAGTGAGTTCCAGAAAGGCGCAAAGCTACACAGAGAAGCCCTGTCTTGAAAAAAAAAAAAAGTTAGCCTCCTAATTATATCCCAATGAGCTGACAGATGTTCCATTTCCACGCCGGCAGCAGTGCCCGACATACAGGCAACCCTGAAGGTTGAGTCCTCAGCTCCTTTCCAGGCCAGGTAAGGCTGCCTGCCTGGTCCAGCCCTCCCTCCCCCAGCACCACCCAAGGGCATGCTGCACCTCTGCATTGACCTGAGGTCAGAATCACAAATCAGGTTTTAATGGAGTACAATTTTTTTTTTGCAAGATACCCTTTTTATCTCGTAATAGCAGATGCTTTTGTCAGTTCACACACAGCCCTGAGCTTTCTCAGCCCTAAAATTATGGGAAACCCTGCTAATCTCTTCTGATGGAATCCTCTGGAATAAATGGCTGTGGTCACAGGCAGACTCCTGGAAGAGTGGTCACTGGTTTAGGATTAAAAAAAAAAAATCTCAGCCCGGGGCGTTGGTGGTGCATGCTTTATCCAGACTCGGGGCAAAGCCAGGTGATCTCTGTGAGTTCGGTCAGCTGGGCTACCAAGTGACTCCAGAAAGGGCAAGACACAAGAAACCTGTCTCGAAAAACAAAAAAAGAAAAAAAAAATCTCTGCTTAAGGGACATTCATAATTCCTGGTAACTAAAGCTTAATGATCAGATTTAAATAAGGATCTTACAATGGTTTGTAGAATAGAAATAATGCAATAAACCTGGCCAGGTTTTTTGTTTTTGTTTTTGTTTTTGTTTTTCTGAGACAGGGTTTCTTGGTGTAGTTCTGGCTGTCTTGGAACATGCTTTGTAGCTGGCCTCGAACTCAGAGATCTGCCCGCCTCTGCCTCTGACTGCTGGCATGTGCCACCACCACCACCCAGCACCCCAGGTGTTTCAATGCACATATCTGGGATATCCCAGAAGTCTGCTGTTGGAAGGCTCATCCCCAGTGGTGTCATTCTGGAAAGTTCTGGAAACTCTGGGGCCTCGCTGAAGGAAGTAGGTTATCGGAAACCTCTTCTTATGGGATACGCTCATCTTGGGCCCCTCTCTCTTCTTTTGATTTCCTGGCTGCCATGATGAAGCAGGACAGAACTAGAGGAAACGTGGGGAGCCAGCCTGAGTCCAGCCATGCACGAGACCAATGAGCTGACAGCTGGACAGAAGACAGCCCAGTTCAGCACATGCTTGATTGACATCTGCACAAGTTCTGGAGACAGAGGGAGCAGCCAGCCCTGCCCTTCGTGTGCCTATGGGCATCGAGGCTGGGGCCAATCCTTCAGCCACGGCGGCATAGCTGTGTTTTGTTTGCAATTGTTTTCTAGTGCCAAGAGTTGAACTCAGGGCCTGGAAAAATGCCGCAGAGACCTCTACTAAGGCCATACTTTCGCGGGTCACTTTATGGTTCAGACGCTCTATCTCCATCCTCAGTCTGACTTATTGTTCTAAGACTCCGGCCTCGGGCCACGTGGTTATAAGGTTCTGGCCTGAGAGGCCTGCCATGGCAGACTGTGCGAACAGCCCACGTTTCAAGGACCCTCAGAGGTGGTCCTGGCTGCCAGAACTGTGGGAGAGAGATTAGAGTTAAGGAAAGAGGCCAGGTCGAGAAAGCAGGCGAGGAAGGCCTCACTGGCAGGGCTGTGCCTGACCAGCAGCTACCCTGCACCTCTCCCTGGAATTCAGCTGCTTTCCCACTCTTTTGCTTCGCTGCTGAGCTGCATGCATGATCTCCTGAGCGTGATCTCCACTCTGAGCAGCCGGGAGAATATGAGTAACCCACCTACAGGCAATGAGCTGCAGGGGCAAGCCCGCCGGGCACCTTCCTACCCACCCACGCCTCTTTCACAGGAACATACTTCCCGCCTGGGTTTGTGAAGTAACAAGGCCCTCCTCACCCTGGGCCAAGCCTCCACCCCTCCCCAGCCTGCGAGGGAGATTATACACTAACTACTGTAAAGAGAGCAACAGTGATGTTGGGAATGTGAACCCTCAGAGCATCTGTAACGCTTATGAGAAGAATAAATGAAATGCCTTTGTAATAGGAGGCGAAAACAAAAACAACTCCAATGGGTGGTGGTGGTAGTGCACACCTTTAATCCCAGCACTCTGGAAGCAGAGGCAGGTGGATCTCTGAGCTTGACATCAGGCTAGCCTGGTCTACATCAGCAAGTTCTAGGACAGCCAGGGCTACACAGAGAAACCGTGCCTCAAAACAAAAAACAAGCCAGGCGGTGGTGGCGCACGCCTTTAATCCCAGCACTCGGGAGACAGAGGCAGGCAGATCTCTGTGAGTTCGAGGCCAGCCTGGGCTACCAAGTGAGTTCCAGGAAAGGCGCAAAGCTACACAGAGAAACCCTGTCTCGGAAAAAAAAAAAAAAAAATTCCAAAAGTGCCAAGTCCTGAGGCAGCAAGTATAGCTCCCCACCCACCCCCGGGAGCCTTGGAGAAGGCATTCCCTCAGGCAATGGTATCTAGGCTCCTGAATCTTGTACCAAACAGGCCTTTATACCACACTGGTCCCTCTTTTAGTCACAAAGAAGATGCTGGAACATTCCAGTGTGTGCTGTGCTCAGCACCTGCAGCATGCCACCCAGCAGGGCCAATTGTTAAGGCACTACTTGTCACCACTATCACCAAAGCTACAGAGTCCCCCTTCTTCAAATGATGAAATGCATAAACTTCTGGTTTCACAGACCAAATGAAGCTGCCAGAGATGACTTATTCCTGTCAACTGTCTGAGAGCCACTACCCACCAGCCATGTGCTCAACCTGCAGTCACCATGTCCCTCAAAAGTCTATGAATGCTTAAGTAAGACTGTAATCACTCTTACAACCAGCTTCGACATCATTTGAGAAGCCAAGGCACATGTTCACATGCGAAAGTGTGTGAGAACACAGACACAGGCAAATTTCTGTTCCTCCAACAACTCCCAAATAACCAGCAGCTGCTTCCCAAATTATTGACTCAGAGGCTTAATAGTATTTATAAATGCTCGGCCAGTAGCTCAGGTCTATTACTAACTAGCTCTTTTTTTTTTTTTGTTTTTTTTCAAGACAGGGTTTCTCTGTGTAGCTTTGCGCCTTTCCTGGGACTCACTTGGTAGCCCAGGCTGACTAGCTCTTACACTTAAACTAACCCATAATTCTTATCATGTTTTGCCATGTGATTGGTACCTTTTCTCAGTCCAACATTCTCACCTTACTTCCTCTGCATCTAGCTGGCGACTCCTGACTCCATCCTTCGTCTTCCCAGAATTCTCCTAGTCTGGTTGCCGAACCCATACTTCCTGTCTGGCTACTAGCCAATCAGCGTTTTAATAAACCAATTCGAGTCACAAATCTTTACAGTGTACAAGAGCATTATCCCACAGCATTTCCCCTTTTTTTGTCTAATTAAAAAGGAAGGTTTTAACCTTAATATAGTAAAACTATATACAAGAAAAACAGTTAAGTAAGAATTACAGTAACACTATCTAATCCATTTGCATTTGGCAAGATTAGAGAAAACAATTGTCTATCTTATCTTAGTGAGTCTAAAGTTTTATATCTAATTTACTTTCTATTATAACTAAGGAAAACTAAAAAATTATAACTATTTAGTCTTCAATTCCATCAAAGACCCCAGAAGGGTGAAATGTTATCAGGCCAGATAACCCAAGGTCATGGGCAAAGTGAATTCCCACTACACTGGCACACATAAGAGTCAAATGAGCAGAACCAAGGTCATGGGCAGAGCAAATTCCCACTACACTGGCACACACACAGAGGTCCAAATGAACCAGATAGCCCAAGGTCATGGGCAGAGCAAATTCCCACTACACTGGCACACAACAGAGTCAAATGAACCAGATAGCCCAAGTCATGGCGACGAACCATACACGCAAACATAAAGTCACAAGTTTGCCATGGGAGCTGGTGACAGGCTGAAGTGAAGAATGACTAAAAATGAGAACAGAGGCACACAGGCAAAAAGAACATGGAGAATTAAGATTCAGGAGAGATGCTTTTTCCTTGTGGCAAGAGCAATAAACAAACATATCCAGAGGCCAATACAGTCTAACTGTGGTGCTGGGGTCCTGAGATTGTGAGCATGGGAGACTAGATGCAAAGGTAAGCAGATGACTCCAGTGCCCACCACAGGAATCTGAACAACTTCCTACAGCAACTTCATCCACCCTGAGATCCTAAGCTGAGTCTTCAACCCCATGCTCTGCTGCGGGATCATCTAACCAAGCCTGTCAGGTTTTGTTTTTGTTTTTGTTTTTTGTTTTGTTTTGTTTTGTTTAATGTTTAGGATGCTGTTCTGACTTTCATTTCTGTTGCTGTGATAAAACATCCTGACACAAAGCAACTTGGGGTGGGAGATGGAGTGTTTGTGTCAGCTTAAAATTCCAGGCGACCATTCATCCTTGTGGGGAATTCAAGGCAGGAATTTCAAACAGCTAGTCACATACTTCCACAGTTGTGAGAAACTGTGTATGTAATGTATACATGCTCACTTGCTTGCTTACATGTGCTCAGCTCTTAAACAGTTCAGGAAGTTTGCCTAAGGAATAGTGCTGCCCACAATGGGCTGGATCTTCCCACATTGATTAACGCATCTTAATTAAGACAATACCTCATAGACATGCCCACAGGCCAACCCGATGTTGACAATGCTTCATTTTAGACTCTCCTCCCAGGTGATTATGGTTCTGACCAAGTTGACATTTAAAGCTACCCATCCCAGGTACCACACTGTATGCACAGAAATGCCAGTGGCCCTATTTCAGTCTATCGACCTACCCTCGACTTAGATACCTTTTTCATGCATTGTTTTGGCTTTATTCTAGCATATGTAAGAAAGTCTCATGTTTGCGTCTCTTTCTATGCTAAATTAACAATAGTTGCCGGCCTCATCATTAAGTTCTACATTGGTATTCAGAGACCAACTCAGAATTTAATTGTGCACTTGGGAGTTTTCATGACCTTTATGGGATTTAATCAGATTCCCAGTGCTATTAAGCATACAAAATCTCGGTCACCCATGAAGATTCAGACATTGGACATAAATGACCCCCCAGCAGCAGCTACCCTAGGCCCCAGATTGGAGGTTGGAACGCATAGGCACAGCTTCCCTGTCTGCAGCAGGATTCACTCAGTGCCTCTCCTCTATTCAGCACAATTCGGTTTCCTTTCTGAGGTCCCTTCAGCTACCATAAGTGACCTGAATTGCAAAAACATCAGCTGGAATTTAATATTTGCCTCTTCTGAGCCATAAGGAGACTATCTACATCTGGTCGCCAAGTGGTGAGAGAACAGTGTATTTCACAATTATGACCAAAAATGGGTCTCACCGGGACTGGGGAGATGGCTCAGCAAGAAAAGGCACTTGCCACCAAGCCTGATAGCCTGAGTGTGATCTCCAGGACCCACATGGCAGAAAGAGAGAACAGTGACCCCCACAAGTTGTCCTCTGACCTCCACACATGTACCATAGCTGTGTATATACACATACATATACACACATAATAAGTGTAATAATTTTTTCATGGGTATCACATGGGCTGGTAAGATGTCTCAATGAGTAAGAATGCTTGCTGTGCCCGTATAAGGACCTGAGTTTGAATCCACAGCATGTGCATGCCTAGAACCCCATCATTGTGAAGTAGAAACTGGCAGATCCCAAGAGCTCACTGACCACCCAGCCTAGCCAAAAATGCAAGCTTTTCATTTACTAAGAGACCCTGTCTCAGGCAGTAAGGTAGAGGACAGTAGAGGAAGACACTTGACATCCTGCTCTGGGCTCTGCATGCATGCTCAAAAGAACATACAGTCTCACACTCTCATGCACATACCACATGACAGTTCTCATCATATAAACACACACATGGGTATTGCATCTACCCAGGGGGACTATTATCTAACAGCATAAAATCAACCCCTGTGGTGGTACAAAGTCCACTATACAACCCTCCTAGCGGCAACAACACTCTCCTCTGTTCTCAGACATGCATATGGGCTGAAGTCACCATCTCAAAGACCTTTCAAGCAGAGCTTTCTTGCTGAGATCTGTCAGTGAACCTCCATCCGTCAGGGTTGCCTCACCTTCCCCCTCCTGGCTTGTCCCTTTGAGAATCTCCCCTCTGCCTAGAGATGCTGGACTAAAGTTCACCACTGTGGTGGTTCGAATAAGAATGGGGGGGGGCAGGACTGGAGAGATAGCTCAGTGGTTAAGAGCACTGGCTGTTCTTGAAGAGGTCCTGAGTTCAATTCCCAGCAACCGCATGGTGGCTCACAACCATCTGTAATGAGATCTGGCGCCCTCTTCTGGCATGCAGGTAGAACACTGTATACATGATAAATAAATCTTAAAAAGAATGGGTCCTATAGTGCATATATTTGAATATTTAGCTCCCACTTGGTAGACTGTTCAGGAAGGATTATGAAGTGTGGCCCTGTTGGAGGAGGTGTGTTCCTAGGGGTGAGGCTTCAAAAGCTCGTGCCAGGCCCAGTCTCATTCTGCCTATGTGTTTGTGGATGAGATGTCAGCTCTCAGCTATTGCTCCAGCACCATGCCTGCCTGCTGCCCTTCTTCCTGACATGATGAATATGCACTGCCCCCTGAAAATGTAAGCAAGCCCCCAATTAAATGCCTTCTTTTATGAGTTGCCTTGGTCATGGTGTCTCTTCACAGCAATAGAACAGTAGACAACTTTCCCTCATAGACACAGTCACCAGGTCTGGGATGCTGCAGGCCTCCTGTGGGTCCAGAAATGTATAATTTTAGAATTATACATTATAATAGCCCATATGCCTATTGGAAGTCTAGGAAACTATTCATCAAGAAAGAGTTCATCAAGCTTGTCCAGTAAATTAGCCGGATGCTGAATTTACTTATTCTGCAGTAACTGCTCTATTCATCACGCCACCATGCACTGGCTATTGAAACCACAACAGAGAGCAACAATTCCAGTCCCCAAGAACCAGTAGCCCAGGGCTGTGTGACCAGTGGAACAGTGGGATGTAAGGCAGGAGGTAGGAGCAATGGATAGGATGGGTGGAGGCTTCACAGAGAATGCAAGCCAGCCCAATAAGAAATGGGATGCGTAGACAGCATTCCAGGGAAGTGGAAGAGCCCATCTGGGAACTGGCTGGAACACAGAAGATGTCAAATGAGGGGAAACCGTTAACTGGACCAAGTCTTGGAAGCCCTTTAAGCTTTGCAGGTAAAAGCCAGAAGGGGTTTGAGTGTGCGGATGACATGCAGAGATCCTTTCCCATGTTGTAACTACCATTCTGGGGAGGGGTTGCAGCAGGTGGATTCACCCAAGTGAGATGAAAAACCCAAGAGGCCAATAATATGGAAGGGATATGATACTCTGAGGAAGAACAAATCAAGCCTGGGCCAAAGTAGGGTTGTGAGGCAGAGAAGAGGGTACAGGTGTGTGTCGTTGTGTTTGGATGGTGCATGTCCCCAGAGGGCACATATTAAAGGCTTAGTCTTGGAGCAACACAAGTGGAGGAAGGCAGTGCCTTCAGGAGATGGAGCCTACTAGGAGGTCATTCGGTCACTGGGGGTGTGCCCTTACAGGAGATTACAGGACCCCAATCTCTTCATCCTCTTTCTTTTGGCTTTCTGGCTAATGTGATTTATGGCTTTGCTCCACTTCATACTCATGATGGACTACCTCAATAGAGACCCAAAGCCCTCAGGCCACAGGGATCATGGACTAGAACCTTCATATCTATGAGCCCAAGCAAATCTTTTGTGAGTTCATTCTCTCGGTGACAGAAAGCTAATACCTAACGGTAACTGAGAAAGGAAGAGTAGAGAGGTCCCTAGGTAAGGACCAGGGTCCATTGAGGCCTTGAGTGACAAAGGCACACAGGTTCAGTGTGGAGCCAAATGGGCACGGGGCAGGTGGTCCACGGAGGCAGATGCAGGCCTGTTCTAAGGGCAGGTCGAAGAGGCAGAAAGAGAACAACCAGAGAGAACTCTGAGAAAGCATCCAGAGGTGCTTAGAGAGAGGAACCCGGGGCAGGGTGCTAGAAACACTTGGGAACAGGGCCACAAGGAGGAGAGGAGCAGCAATGTCAAGACCACAGAGAGGCCTCCGTGAGCACTAACTGAGACCCAGAGATGGCCCAGCAGAGGTCTGCCAGCATCCTTCGCAAGCACTGAGTGAAGAAGCATGGTGGGCATAGGGAAGGGGTCAAAGACATTGGAGGAATATCATTTAAAACAGAGAAAATGCACGTCTACCTAGTAAAATGCTGATCTTGTCCAGGCCTGGATGACGGATGCAGAGGGTGTGGCTTTATCCATCCCCAGTACACTATGTGTCTGAGAGAAGAAAATAAAGAGAAAGGGGGCAGGATTTGGGGATGCAGAGCCTGTCTGCAAAGAGAAGAGACCTGGCCTGTCAGGAGGCCTGGACATGGTTGTGGGGTGAGGCACTGAGGATACAGGGAAACATGTCGAATCAATGTTCACAGGAGAAATCAGCTTCAACAAAAGGGAAGCCATGGCTTGAGTCAGGGAAGAAATGGAGTTACCAGAGCATACATGGAGAAGTTCATGGAGGGCGGGTACTACGGTACCTGATTGTTTCATCAAAAAGCATGTTGAAATTTAATTACAATTGTGATGGTATGAAGACCTTTAAGAGGCAATGAGGTCATGGGATACCACCTTCATGAGTGGATTAAGGCTGTTATCGTAGGAAGATTTAGTTCTAAAAGGGTGGTGTGGGGCCCCCCCCTTCTTCTCCTGAACACATGCTCTCATGACATGTGATGACTTCCATCATGTTGTGATGCAATAAGAAAGCCCTTGCCAGGTGTAGCCCCTAGATCTGGGACCTGTGAGCACTCAGAACTGTGAGCCAAACAAATTTCTCTTGTTTCTACTACCTGATCCACTATGTTCTGTTATAGCAGCAGAAAAGACCAAGACGGCAGGGTAGTGAGTGCTCCCGATGACGCCCTCTGTCATATCAGTGCAGGGAGTGAGTGCTCCCGATGACACCCTCTGTCATATCAGTGAACCTGATGTAAAGACATGAGGGTGGGAGCTCCTGGGACTCTGAGAATGTGACAGTATGGTGTAAGGTGAAGACTCAGACCCAGGCCATGCTAACGGGCTATGGGACTATAAGGGTCAGCCAAGGTCACACTGTGCATTCACCTGAACGACAGAAGCTCTTGGGGATCCTTGGTGAGAGGAGAGGGGTATCGGAGTAGGTTCCTGGCTTGGAGAGATCCTACCATAAAGGTGACATGGGACATGCACTGATGAGCCAAGTGGCGGATGACGAGCTTGAAGGGCTCCGTGTCCTCAAGGGACCACTCCCTGAGAGAAAAGGGGCACATCACAAACAAAACAGGGACCACGACAGGGTGCAGGTAAGAGGGCCAGGGCTGCCTGGAATGGCAGGCGTAGATGAGGTCAGGAGGCCACAGATATACATAGGTAGTCTCCAGCACGAGGTCAGCTCAGTGCCTAACACAACACAGGTCAGCGAGAATGTGACCATGACCAGGTCCAAATCCTCAGCGGGTCCTACAGGGAGTGGCCCACAGAGGCAACGGACAGTGATGGCAAAGGATGGAGAGGACGCCATCCGGACAGGATGTTGATGGGAAAATCAGGCACCATCTAGGAAGGAAGTCAGTAGGAGAAAACTTGTCCAGAGAATAAAGTGCAGAGCCACACGAACACAAAGGAGACAGCAGATAGCAGTGGCTGGAGGGGACAGGCGGGAAGGGAAGTCAAGGGTGGTCTCAGGGTGGAAACAGGGTACAGGTAGAAAGACCCCTGACAAGGCCACACAGCTTCACCGGCCCTCGTCCAGAGACTGGAGAGTCAGAGGAAAACTGCCTTGGTGCCTCTGCCACATCCCACCTGAGGAAGCCTAGAAACATCAGCGACTTGATGAGGCTCTGCCAGCCAGCCAGCCCTGGCTCGTTTCCAGAGCATCTGGGTTCCATTCCTCACTCTGCTCTTACAACATGATCGATGGAGAGTCAGTGATGACAAGACTGGCTTGGGAGACGGCCAGTCAACACTCAACACAAGCCGAAACGAGAAACACGTATCACACCTGATGGGGGGGGGGGGGGGGGGGGGGGCCCTCTGGGTCACTGTGCTCCCCACCCTGAGCAGGAGGAAACATGTATCACACCGGACAGGGGGGGGCCCTCTGGGTCACCATGCTCCCCACCCTTGCAGGAGGACTCCTCGCTAGCATCAAGATCCCTGAGCCTCCTGGAATGGTGAGTCTTCTTTGCATGAGTTATGGTTCTCCAGGTTCCAAAGCACCATGGTCCAGAAAAGAATGCACATTCCTTGCTACCTAGGGTGTGGTCCCCAAGGGCAGCCAGAAATGGGCCAGGCAGAAGGGCAGGAGAATCTGTCATAAAGTTGATTAAGCTCCTCTGTGCCCCAGCATCATCCTCAGCTTCGGAGAACAAAGATGGGTAGTAAAGGCCCTTCTCTTCCTGCATGGATGGAGAGAGACCAGGGGGGTGGCAGGGGACAGAGTGGACAAGTAGCCGCTGCCGGTGGCTGACCCTGGATGCTGGAGGATGGCTTGATCCAAACAGACCAGCAGTGGAGGCCAGGGAAGGGCTGGCAGGGGCTCATGCCGCCCCTGGCTCAGGCCAAAGAGGGTCTCTGAGAAAAAGGTTACAATGAGCCCCAAGCTTCCTGTTTCACAAAAAAAAATTGCCCCCTTTCTTTTTATAGATGGATAGCTGAAGAAAATGAGATGCGTTCCTAGTGTCTGGGTCTGTGACAGGCTAGAACTGGCTGAAAGGTCTTCAGTCATGAAGACACTTTGTCTAGTAAAACTTCCCCTCAGCAGACTAGTTCTCATGATCACCTGTGAGGTCCATTCGAACTCCAAGGATGAATGCAGCCAAGAGCCCAAAGCCATTTCAAGATGGGGAGATACAGCAAACCTTTCTGGAGAGCAGCACTGGGAACTAATTTTATTTGTTAATTGCCAAAGTTCAGAGGGACTCTAGCTATTAAAAACCTGGAGAACTGAAAGCCTGAAATCAGCGGTAATGCATCTTTGATCTTTTCAAAAAACAGTTTCATCTGTGTTTATATAACAAGACCGTCTGCAAACAGGCTCGGCCAAGCTGGAGCAGAGAAGTTTCTGAATTGTGAGTAAACACCGTTCATCTCAAACTGGCTGGAAACAGACATCGCTCCACATAGCAAACCTTTCAGGACACTTGTGGGCTTTTTCCCTTCTAAACATCCACATGTAGTTTTTTAAATGAGTGCATGCGCGCGCGCACACACACACACACACACACACACACACACACACACACACACAAACTGCCTGATCTTTTCTAGATGGAAAAGTGGGTGGTGACTTTTGTTTAACGGCATATTGTATTTTCAAACTTTTTGGAAATGAGCCTGTATCCTTGTATAAGCAAAAGTCTAATTTTTAAGATGAAATAGAATTTCTTCTTTTAAAGAGGAATCCACAGAGCTGGGTGTAGCCATAAATGCCTATAGTCCTAGCACTTCAGAGGTAGAGGCAGGATGAACATGAGTTCCAGGCCAGCCTGGACTATAAATCAATAATCTGACCAAAAAAAACCCAAATGAAACGAAACAAGGTGGAAGGGAGAGGGAAGAGGAGTCCTGTTTCCAGCCTCGTTCTGCTCCAGTCAGAAAGTCCACTCTAAATATCTTACCGACATAGAAGCTAATGTTTGGGGTAGAAACTATTGTTAAATCAATAATTCAGCACCAGTGATCACAGTTGGGGAAAGGCTTGGCCATAAGAGTCTTACAGATTCAGATCAAATCCCGGGCCCAACATACACTAGCTGTACAAGCTTGAGCCAGTTCCAGAACCTTTCAGAACCTCTCGGAGCTACAGTTTCTTCCTGTAGTAAAAAAGTCATCTGTGGGGACTAAAGGACGCCCTGGTGTGTAAGAGACAATATCCATGAAGAGCGCAAAGCCAGGGTTTAAAACAAACAAAAAACGCATCTCACTCTGCTTCTGCAAAGCACGACAAATGTACTCAGATGCAGTGGCTGATGGGAAATAATTTCATGTGAAAACAATGCAGATAGATTTTCAAGGCAAAAATCAATATTTAAATATGCTTATGCCTAGCCATACCTATCTTTGCTTCTAGACATGCAGGGAAGGGTCGGGGAGGGGAAGTGGGCTAACTGGAGGTACACCTGAGAAGTCTTCTCCACACTACACAGGACCAAGCGTGGATAAATACATACTGGACAAATAGTAACTTCCATTATTTCTCTTAAGTAGGTATGTACATATACAAATAAATAGAAGAAAAAAACATACTACCTGCATGTCTTTTAGCCCAGGGAGTTGCAGGCATTTTAACCGCTGTGTATTAAATGCGGATTCATTGCTTGGGATGCCAATACATACTAAGCAATCAATATGACTCATCAGATCAGGAAATGTATAGAAATATGAGGTGCCGGAAAGAAGGCAAATGCACCATCTACTAACTCTCCTAAGTATTAGGTTGAAGTGATTACCACCATTCAACCAATATCCACAAATGCACAGTGTGCGTATCGGGAAATCAGAGAATATCTGAGCTCCCCTTGAGTGTTTAGGAATCGGATCCCTGTGGTGGGGATCGGATTGCTTGATTCAGAGAGGGAAGGGAAAGACTGGGAAACGAGCTGTGCCTGTTGCCACTGTGCCCCTTCCACTCACTGTACCAACAGAACCTGACTTGGGATGCGACCACACTGTACTCCCTCAGATTGGGAGATAACGGTTGCTGGCAGAAACCAGTGCCGGATCACCAGGACATGCAACCATCATTCAGATGTCTCTTGGTCAACTTAGCTGCACAAACCATCCACTTAATCAGCTTGTTCTTGAATTATTTATTGCCCTTCCTATCCCCATCCACATGCACCCTGAGGGAGAAAAGAGAATTCTTCCTGGTGACCCACCCTGCCTCAGGAACCAGTGCAGTGAACAGCAAGTCTGAAGGAGTTTGGGGTGCTGCTACCCTCCAGACAAAGCAAGACCAGGAAGAAACAGCAAATTAAGTATTAGGCTTCGAGGATGTGGCTCCCTCTCCAAATCCGAAGAAGCCACTAAAGTTCCTTTAGAACACGGGAGCAGATCTCTGCTGCATATTTGGGCACTGTCTACCCTAAATCCCTCTTTATCCTAAACCTGGTTTGGTTTCATTTTTTTTTTTTCTTAGCAATTGCCAACAGCCTCAAATCCCACTGTCTGTAATAGAATAGACCCAGCATTCCAGGGCAGAGAGGACAAAATCCCATCATACCTAACTAGCAGGACTTTTTATATGAGCCCCCCAAATTCCTACATCAGAATCCATTCCTAAACCAACTGATAAGTGATTACACAATCTTAGAAAGAGGTTGAAGCTTAGATGTGATCTACAGGGTCTTTTCGGGGTCCAGTGGTTAGAAGCCCCTTCCCCCTCCCCAGACGCTCTCCCTCTGCTCCTGTCACAGCCCTCAGGAGATGCCAGGTTCTATTTTAAGACAGACCCTCTCACACTAGAAACCACTCAGACAAAACACCAGCATCTCAACTACTCCCTAATCTTCTTCCTTCTGGGTCATCTCCTGTTGTACACAGGCTCTCCAAAGCTCCCCAGAGCCTCTGGGAGCTGGTCTCGGGGTCCCTTCCATCACCCCCCACCTCTGCTGGAGGGGTAAGGTTGTTAACAGTGGGTGTCAGGCATTGGGACCTTGGCCTTTCTGACTATTCACCCCAGGGTGAGAATGGGTACCTTAACCAGCCTCAGAAGGAAGCTAAGGGGTTTGTGAAATGTGACACAGTGGATCTGCTCCTCCTGTATCTTCTTCCTTACTCCTCTTCAAGAGTCCTTGGCTTAGGGAGTGGGGGAGTGGGGAGGCTGGGGGGGGGGGAGGTAAGAGGGGGATCTATGTAAAATGTGTGTAAAATGAATGAAAAAAAATTTCTTAATTAAAAAAAAAAAGTCCTCGGCTCCACACCATACCACACCACACTTGACCTAGGACCCATCTGCTCTCCACGCTGGGAGTAAGCTTGTGTCCTGGGGATGATGGGACCTGACCAGGTCTACACCACCTGGAACCTTATTTATCCTGGTCCTCCTCCCCCTCTCTTCTTCACTCCCATCTCCTGGATTTGCCTCCCCTCCTGCCTGGCCTCTCCCTACTTCCTCTCACAAGGCGCCCTGGTTGTGTTTCCACTTAGTCTCCAATTATGTCTAAACGCAACCCACCACAGATGCTGACATTTTAAATGTTTAGTTGTTATAGTTACTTGACTAATTGCCTGGGCCACCGGCAGAGCGTCTTCTCTCCTGCAGGCGGGGAGGGGGGGGGAGTCAGGCAGATGGGGTTTAAGCCGCTACTCCACTTGGAGCCGGCCCGGGACATCTTGCCACGCCCAGGAGAATGCCCCGCGCGGTAGAGACTCCGCGCGCGGCCATAGGCTCCAGCCAGGGCAAGAAGGTGCGCACGGCACCTGTACCGCCCGGTCTCGGAATGCCAAGAACTGTGTCTCCTGCCCCGGGACAAGGGAGATGGACAAGGTCTGCCCAGCAATTGCTTCTATCTGGCCTCACAGTCCGCCTACGCCTGCAATGTATATAAGGCAGGTGAAATGAGGAGAGGAGATGGGCAGGCATGGGGGCAGAGGGGCTTGGGGGGCAAATGAGAGTTAGAAGCCGGCTGCAGGTTACTCACGTGCCAGATAGCGAAGAAGATGAGCGCAGCGCAGAGCACCAGGGACAGCATGTAGCAAAAAGCAGCGAAGGTGAAGGCCATGGTTGAGGACCCCGATCCCACCACACACAAAACCGCTCCCTGGAGACGAGTGCCCTCCCAAACGGGAGCCGGAAAGACGGCTTGTCCGCACGATCCCGGAAAAACCAACGGCTAGGAGCACGCACAACAAGCAGAGACAGAGTTTGAGGGTCAGCAAAGCCGGCAAGACTCGGGCAGCACAGGAGACCCAGGACGTGGAGCGCCCACGGGCACAGAATGTCACTGGCGGCAACTGTTCCCCTAGCCGAGGAAAAAATCTAACCAGTAGAGAACACCTGCAGACCTGTGTCAACTAGAGAGGTTCTTGAGACCAACAGGCATTGGGGGGCTAGGACTCCACAGAGGACCGGACGAGGAGGTCCGTCCCCTGGAAAAGAGCCTTCTCTGTCCGCTCCGGAGTAGAGGAGGTGAGGCGAGCGCGCCACCCAGATTCCAGGTGCCCGGGGTTCCGAGGTCCCCAATCCCACAGCCGCTCTGCCCGGGAGCACAAGTCTTTAGGTGGCGGCCGAGGCGAGCCAGGTCCCGTTAGCCCTGCGCCCTGGGCTGGGGTCTTCCAACGCAGCTGTGCTCTCAGAGATGCATCCGGCCCCGGCCCCAACCGCGTCCCCCGGCCGCCGGCTTCCGTAACCCGGTGCCTGGGAAACTGGGTCGGACCGGGGCGGCGTGGGCTCCAGCCTAGCGGGCCAGCTCCCGGCCGGGCGGCTGCGGCGCGGCTTTCCGGCCAAGCGCTGCTCGCTACTGAGCCGGGCTCCACCTGCTGCTGCTGCTGTCGCCCGCGCTCTCCGCGAAGACTGCGGCGCTGGGACCCCTCCCTCGAGACGCCCCACCCTCGCCGGCTCCCGAGCGCGCCCTCCCCTCGGGCGGAGACTGCGGCGATGGGGGCCGGGGAGGCGGTGGCGAGGAGACGTGGTGCGCGCCCGCCTCCCGGAGGAAACTTGCCGCGGCCCCGTGCGCGCGGAGGCGGGAGGGGCAGGGACTCTTTAAGCACGTGCGCCCGGAGCGAGTGGGGAGGCGGAAGGCTATGGCGATGACGCGTCCGCCGCCCCTAGGCTTCCAGCAGTTTCGTGCACATCAGAGCGGGAAGTGAGGGGACTTGGTCGAGGGAGTGGATGGGCTCCTGTTGGTTGGGTCCTGCTTAGGCCGATTTCCCAGACTGTAAGGTACCCCTTATCTGGGAGTGCCTTTTCGGCTTTACCCTGAGCCTTCCCCCGCCCTCTCGGTCTCGCTCCCCCACCCCACCCCACCCCACCCCACCCCATCCCACCCGCCGCAGAATCCTGAATTAGAGCCCACCCCTGGCATCCTGCATGATTCGGTTCCAGCTGACTTTGGGCTTGAAGGAACCTGGCACCATGGATAAGGCAGCAGCAAGTGTTTCTGTGTTGCTCTGTGGCATTGTTTAGAGCAGGTGAGCTTGGAGGCAGACTCCCTCCTCCAACTTCCTAAACCTCAAATAAAACCTGCTTTCTTATCAGAAAAGTAGCAATGAGTATCTTCAAACCAAACGGGACCTAACGAGGAACACGTGGTACCCAGTCAATCCTTAAATGGTAGGAACTGTTACCTGCACACTCTGCTACAGTCTGTGAGCGTCTTAGAAAGTTTGTGTCATAGTCGCTCCATGAAAAAGGTTCCAGTCCTGCAGATAGAACTGGGATTTCAGATGAGCCAGTCCAGAAAGCAGGAAGCAATGTCCTGAAGGATGGACTTGCAAGTCACTTGGGAGCCTAGATACACACCATAGTTTGGAGTGAATCTCAGAGCATTGGGTTATGTCCAGAAGACAATGTTTCACCCCATCGACCAACCTCTGGATCTTACAGTTTTTGTCCCCTCTTCTGCCACCTCTCCATGATGGCCCCTGAGCCTCGGGGAGAAGGAGTGTGATGTAGCTGTCCCATTTGTGGCTGGCTGAGACTCCACTGCACATCGACAGCTTGTGTGTTTCTGCATTAGCTGTCCTCCACTGCACAAAGGAACTTTTCTCTTGAGATCTGAGAACTGCCCTTGTCTAGGTATAGAGATACAAAGTTAGAGGGCAATTCGATACTATTTCCAATTAGCAAACTAACTGTAGTACGTTGTCCTCTAGGCATTAACAATTCCCCAACCGTGGATCCATGGATTCTCAGCCAGATTTATTGTAGCAGGCATGAGTTTCCTCCTGTGGCAGGCCTTAAAACAAAGGAGAAAGCAGCTGGTTACCCCACCCCTAACATTCACACCACTGTTGCATCCATGGGCATATCTCCACATATCAGTCATTATTGTAGCTCATTGGGTTCACAGCTGAATAAGACTGTTGATGAATGAGACACACACACACACACACACACACACACACACACACACACACACACACACACACACAAACACAGAGAGAGAGAAACCTGCATAGCAACTTCTGGTACTATGAAGGACAGACATCAGGGAGGAAGATCCCTAGTCAGGGCCAACTTGATTTCTCCATGTCCTGTGAACAAAGTTTCTTCAGCAAGAGTCTTACCATCAAGTTCTAGTTGCAATCAGGAGCAAATGACAATATCCTATGTTCTCTGGGATTCTCTGAGACACTCCTAAATTCTACAGGCCCTCCAGGTTAGACACATAAATCTGAAGATGCTAGGATCCACTATGAATGAGAACACGCAATGTTTGTCTTTCTGTGGATGGAAACCCCTTACTTTTAACACTTAATGTACACTAATGAAAAAGCATTCCCAGATGTTTCTGAAATCTTGGTTACAACGCCAGACTTTTTTTTTTCTAGTAGATGTGAGCACAGTCTCATTGATGCCATTTTTCTGAAATATGAATAATAAAGTTTAGTCTATTGCCTAAGGTGTTATTCTCAAGTGCACAAGATCAAAAAGGTTTAGATTTTTCATTTTAAATAAATTATTAAAATGCTATATGTGAAAATTTCCTAGTAAATAAATATTTTAATGTCTTGATTTATAACTTGTCAAATAAGTTGCTTTCTCACTTAAGTAGGTATGTTTTCCAACAAGTGGAACAATGAATTTAGAATGAATGTATGCTTATATAGACACCATTACTTTTTAATGTCTATTGAATACTTCATGTTTTAAAATGCTTTATTATGCTTAAGTACATGTTGGGCAGTTTTAACATTTGAAGTCTATTTTCCTAGGATTTTAAATTGTTTTTATCAGCATAATGCTTAATTCAGAAGATTGTTTTTCAAATGTATTATTGTATAAAAATGATTTTCTGATTATTATTCTACCTTTTGACTGATAATTATAATTTAAGAAATTAAACCCTAAGATTTGATATAATGTGATTGACATGTTGATGAATGTGTGTGTGAATTATAAGAATTAATAACATTTTTTCAACCGTGGTACATTCTTAGTTTGCAAGAGACCCTTATGACAAAAGAGAGATTTACAATCAAAGACAAATAGAAGTTTACTAACATGCATATTTCATATACTTGTGGGAGACACACAGAGAATGAGGAGTTCTCGAAAGGGCTTTGAATTCCAGCTTATGTAACATCTTCGAATGACAGTACATTCCTTGAGAAGTGACTAGGCAAAGGAACAGGACTTTGAGTATCCAGATGTGGTGACTTGGGAAGAACAAATAATAGGCGAAGTGAGGCAAAGGCGGAGCTTGTTGGGGTAGATGGGCCGATAAGGTCCAAAGTTGTAATGTGTGGTCAGCCTAGTCTCCACAGTAGGAGAATGTGAATTTGTTCACGTTGCTTGGAGGGAGGTCCTCTGTTTTCTGAGTGTGTCCTGTCTTCAGGCAGGTAGAGAGAGGGCAGAGTTCACCTGCACATGCCCTGTCCTCACTGCTTTCAACCCAGCAATCATTCCTGTGTGGAGGTGATATATTCAGGTCTCCCACACAACCTTTTAGAAATTAGTTCCAAGTGTCATACATTTATGTCAGTAGCAATGGCGGGAAACCCATGCTTTTGTTAAAATCATGAAATTACTTTCTGTTGCAGACATGAAAAGTGTGTTTTTCATGCCCCCGTTCTCTCAGTGTGAAGGGCAGCCCCTCCCAGATGCAGCTGATTAGAAACACCCCTGTGTCCTCCATGGATGCAGATGACTGAGGTGAGTGACTGTTCATAGAAAGCTAATAAGTGTATCCACAGTTGGCTGTCTCTCTATTCTGAGATAGTTTTTAATATTTTATTGACGAATTCTTAAACTTGTAAATATTGAAACGCTGCATTTACAATGTATGCAAGAATTGCAATGTGCAAACAATACATCTAAAGTAGCAATTATTAGAATCAGGGGACAATTGTAATTTCAAAATAGTGATAAAACTGAGAGGCACACAGCAGGGGGGTGCTTTGTAATAAATAAGTACATGGGAGGCCCATCTATCAATGGCCCTCATGACATCCTGTCATGGTTAGCCTGAATTAATGGGTTTAATTTAGAATTTAATTATTAATTGATTTTTTTTCTACCAGTGGTCTGCAAGGGCCACCATACTGTTTACCAATCAGAACAGAAATCTTTCACTAGTGTAAGGGTTGAGGCAGTTACACTAATGAATGTTGGCTGAATAATGTATAAGGTGGGAAGCCAAGTGGCTTTAAAGACAAAGGCTTTTTCCACCTTGGGAAAAGGTTTGTGTCTCAGAAGACATCTGGGGCATGCCCGCAGTTGGGAGAGGAGACAGAATGCTTCTGCCAACATCCAGAGGGAAGCAAGAAGTGACCAGAGAAGCTGAGGCCAAGGCTTTAGAGAAAAGAGGACGCACATATTACATCATGCCCATGCTGGAGAAGACACGAGTGTGGCTGTGTGATGCCAGGGACGGGGAGGCCAGGCCCTGAGCCTCCAAGGACCTCCAGCTGACAAAAAGAAGAAGGCCAGAGTAAAAGGACCGAGACAAGGGAAGACCCTGTGTGGACCTGTGACCCTTGGCAGGGGTAGAAGCTTCTGGTTTTGGGGGTTGTACCATTCCCCCTCAGAATCTTTGCCCAAAGTTGTGAGGATCTTCCAGCACCCCAATAACAAATTTCCTTCTAGTCAGGCATCAAAGAGGCTTGGCATTAGATTTAAACTATTTTAAAGAGAGTTAGGAGGTTATGTGTGCAGTTCATGTGAACCTGCACTTTGTAGACTTTCCACATGTGAATGGGGACCTGGACAGGTTGAAGAAACAGTATCCGAACCCATCCAGCACCAGTCTGGCATACGAGGGCAAGCAGAGTTACAGGGGGGTTAGTGGGCTAAAGGTACCAGCTCTGCATGGAGCTGGCGATGGCTGGCTCCCAACTTTAGAGAAGTTATTATTAAATCAACTATATGCAAGGAAAAAAAAGGGTAAAGTGTCCTGCGGAGCATCAAGGGATGAAGGGAAAAACCTTTAGATCCTGGTTTTTAGAAAGCAGCTATAAAATGCAATTTGGGGACACAACCCGAAAGCAGTCATGGCAAGACATTACCTGCTGTTGAGTCTGATAAGGGTCAGACTCAAAGACTCGAAGAGTTTGCAAACTGCTGTTTTGCATTGCTTGAGTTTTTATGAATAGTCGCTTTAAAAAGGCTCAGTTCTTAAGACACTCCAAACATCTGAATTCACCAGGAGAAAGAAACAGACTTCGGGAAAGTGTCTTACCTAGACAGAGTCTGTGGTTGGGACTCAGAGAATGGTTGGACGGTGGCTGAGAACCAGGAATGGTGGATGTGGAGAATGTAGTGAGTGGATTTAAGCTGAAGGCTAGAGAGTTGCTGGCTCTCCCACGAGGCTTGCCAAGGAAGCAAGGGAAGAACTGAAGGTATCCCAGTCACACCAAAAAGCCTGAGCTAATGCTAGTTAGAGAGGACATGCTTGAGTTCTAAAGGAAGTATCTGGTCAGGTTTTCCTATGGATGGAATGGGGTTACTAATGGGATGGAAGAAGACTTACACCCTGCTGAACTAAGCTGCCCATGAATTCAAAATACTTCCCTTTATGCACTGGTCATTTCCCTGGTGTGTGTGAGCATGGATTGGATGCAGGAGTGAACTAGAGGTAGGCAAGGGACAGGGTTGGGGTGAGCATGATGATGAGTCATGTCTTAGTTGTGTGGGGACTGTCATCACCTTGACCTTTCTCTGCCATCGCCTTCGGTGAGGCAGGGAGTTACGACACACATCGTTAGAAAAGCCAGCAGCCAGGTGTGCTGACACCCACCTCTGATCCTGGCACTTGATGATGGAGACAGGAGGAATTCCAGGCCAGTCTGGGCTACAAAAGGAAACCTTGTCTCAAATCAAAAGGGCAAAACAACCAAGAAGAAGCAGGAACAGGCTGTCAGAACAGCCTGGATCTACCTGCAGAGAAAGAATTGGAAGTAACTTGCCTAATGTTGCCAGCTTGACTGTGATGCCTTCCTGAGCAAATACCCCCAGCATCCTCTCCTTTATTTTACATCACTGTTAGCTGGACCAGGGTGCTTAGACAACAGAAAACCAGACCTTGGCAATATAGCAGAAGTGTGGATGGCCGATCAAAAGCCATTCAAAACCCCTCTGCTTTTCTTTCCTATCTTATAAAAGCCAGAATGAGGAAACCCATCTTCTCAGACTGTTTGTAGATAGAGGTAGCCACAGGTCAGAGTTCCAGCCAGCGAGGTAGGAGATCCTTGAGGAAGCCTCCCTTTCCTCCCGCACAAAAAAAACACATTTACAAGATGCAAACTTTTGGTTCTTTTCTGTCCTCACACCTGCAATGTGGATATGATGGCTGGAGAAGCCCCAACCTTTTTGTGACCATGACAATCAAATCACATGCTAAGGGTGGAGAGTAAACGGGAAAGGGTCCAAGACACTAATGGTGTCAGGGAGTTGCCACATTAGGTCTAAGCTGGTGATTCTGATTTTATGTCATCTCAGGACCCTTCTCCATGCTATCAGTGAAGAACTATGTTCACCTGTCAGCAGCAGAATATTTTATTTCTGTAGGTTCATAAAAAGGAAAGGTTTTGGCCTTGGAGATGGTTCAGTCCATAAAGTGCTCATTGTGTATCCATGAGGACCTGAATCTGGATTCCCCAGGACCCGTGTAAAAGCTGGATGTGATGGCACAAGCTTGTAATCCAGTGGTGGGGAGGTGGAGATAGGTGGATCCCTGGGGCTTGCTGGCCACCCAGTTTAGCCTAATTAATGAGCCCCAAATCCCAGAGAGAGATCTGGTCTCAAAAACAAGATGGACAGCTTCTGAAGAATGACACCCAACACTGACCTCTGGCCTCCACACACACACACATGCACCAACATGCACAAGAACACCAACACACGAGCCAGGCGGTGGTGGCGCACGCCTTTAATCCCAGTACTCAGGAGGCAGAGGCAGGAGGATCTTTGTGAGTTTGAGGCTAGCCTGGTCTACCAAGCGAGTTCCAGGAAAGGTGCAAAGCTACACAGAGAAGCCGGGCGTTGGTGGCGCACGCCTTTAATCCCAGCACTCGGGAGGCAGAGCCAGGCGGATCTCTGTGAGTTCGAGGCCAGCCTGGGCTACCAAGTGAGCTCCAGGAAAGGCGCAAAGCTACACAGAGAAACCCTGTCTCGAAAAACCAAAAAAAAAAAAAAAAAAAAAAAAGCTACACAGAGAAACCCTGTCTTGAAAAACCAAAAAAAAAAAAGAACACCAACACACACAAGCTCACTCACATGCACATGTAACACACACACACACACACACACACACACACACACACACACACAAGAAAGTAAGAAGTTCCATTCTTATTCTACAAGAATTCACAGGATACATATTTAAGAACGAGCAGGGTGGATCACTTATGTGGCCAGTGGTTGTGGGTCCCAAACTCAGTTTTCCCATTCTGGATTATTTATTTATTTGTTCATTTGTTTGTTTACATTGATGTATTTGTGTGTGTGTGTGTGTGTGTGTGTGTGTGTGTGTGTGTGCGCGTGCATGAGAGAGCACAAGCATGTGCGTGTGCCACAATATGTATGTTAAGGTCAGAGAACTATTTGTGGGAGTCATTTCTCTTCTTCCACTATGTGAGTCCCAGGGATTGGACTCAGGTCCTCAGGCTTGACAGCAAGGCCCTTTCCTTGGGGAGCTCTCTCCTGCCTGTGAATATCTTTCTCCTTCTAGGCATCATTGCTGTGGGGTATGTGTACACTGCGTGAGGCTATGTCATTGTGATTGGTTTACTAAAACACTGAACAGCCAATAGCTAGGCAGGAGAGGGTGGTGGGACTTCCAGGCACAGAGAGAAACTGAGGGGAATCTAAGCATGTGGATTTCACCAGAGAGAGGGAGTTAGACATACAGAGTTGGATGTATGTCTTTCTGTATGCTGCGAATGTGTTGCACTGATTGATTGATAAATAAAATGCTGATTAGCTGGTAGCCAGGCAGGAAGTATAGTATAGGTGGGACAAGCAGAGAGGAGAATTCTGGGAAGTGGAAGACTAAGTGAGGAGATGCTGCCAGCTGCTGCCAGGAGAAGCAAGATGTAAAGTACCGGTAAGCCATGAGCCACATGGCAACTTATAGATGAATAGAAATGGGTTAAATTTAAGATATAAGAACTAGATAGCAAGAAGCCTGAGCCATTAGGTCAAACAGTTTAAATAACATAAGCATCTGTGTGTGTTTTATTTGGGTCTGAGTGGCTGCGGGCCCGGGCGGAACTGGAGATAACTCCAACTACACAGAGTGGAGGAGAGGTAAAGAGCCACATGGCAGAACATAGATTAATAGAAACAGGTTAATTTATGTTAGAAGAGCTAGTGTAACAAGGCTAAGCTAAGGCCGAGCTTTCTTAATTAATAAGAAGTCTCCATGTCATTATTTGGAGGCTGGCAATCCAAAGAAAGTCCTACTACACATCATGCTTGCCTTCCAGACAGAGAGCAGTTTGAATCACCAGCTCGGTACATGGCCAGTCTTAGGAGAGCGGTGGTGAGGGAGAAAATCACACAACCGGGTTTTCATCACTTATGACAGGGAAGGCAAGACAGTTTGAGTACTCGATATTCATTCCCAGCCACCTCCCCTGCTTTCCCTCACCATGCCACGGGGTTCTCTCTTTCATCTCTTTTTGGGGAGGAAATGCTCACTTACCACAGAGACTGGAAACTGTGTGGACTCTGGACAATGCCTAGCTAGCATGTATGGATAATAAATACCCCTTTGAATTCAATAAGCAGGAAATGCCTGGGGTTCTAACTTCCTGTGTTTCTATAGTCCCCTTTACTGGCATCATTCTGTCATTGGTAAAACTGGCAAAGCAGGGTCAGGGAAAAGACAAGAAAACCAAGGCTGTGTTACAGATGGAGGTTTGCAACTGAGAGGTAGAATGATGGGGCCGTTTTACTGTTTAACGTTTTCTTCTTTTTTTTTTTCTTTTTTTTTTTTTTTTGATTTTCGAGACAGGGTTTCTCTGTGTAGCTTTGCGCCTTTCCTGGAGCTCACTTGGTAGCCCAGGCTGGCCTCGAACTCACAGAGATCTGCCTGGCTCTGCCTCCCGAGTGCTGGGATTAAAGGCGTGTGCCACCACCGCCCGGCTTAACGTTTTCTTTTGATAACATTTTCTTGTGGTGTAGAGCATCCCAGTTCTGTAGTGCTCAGCTGGAGATTTCAAACTAAACCCCTCACCAAACAGAACTTAGAACACTTGGAAGAAATACAAAAACATATGGAAAGTACTGAAGTTCTAAGAAGAAAGTAAGGCATTTCTGAGGCCACATCCCAAGGGACTGGGAAGTCAGAGGAGTTAGCCTGGCACTCAGGGCATTTGCTGTTCAGAGGAGGGTAGCTGAGGGGCTGCTTTCCACTGCCAGTCAGTGCCTTGTAGGGTTGAAGGCAAAAGTCTGAACCCCAGAATCACCAGGCTTAGTGCTTGGGAAGTCCCTTCTTTGGCATAAGCTTGACAAGACTGCTCTGAATGAGTCACAGTGAGCCAGAAATAAGCCGGCTCTTAGACCAATGCCATCTGGTCAACCAGAAATCCACTGCTATAGTGTGAGAGAAAAATCCCCCACAGGCTCGTGGTCTAGAATTCACTGTGCTGGTTTTGGAGAATGTGGAACCCTTGAGGTATGGGTCCTAGTTGGAGAAAGTGGGTCGCTATAATTTATAGATACATATATAAATTTAAACTATAACTCTATATAATATATGTATTTTATATGGAATATAAAATACATTATATGTATGTATAATCATCCATGGGCGTATCTTGTTCATTTTGTAGCTCATCAGGCTCACTGCTGGGTAGGACTATTGATATCTTCCCCCATGCTACCGTCTATACTACGAAAGCTAGCCAGAAGGCAGAAAGCTTTCTGGTTAGGACCAATTAGATTTCTCCATGTCCTATGACCAAATTGTGTGGTGTCTTCAGCAATCAGGTCTTACCACTATGTTCTGGAGGGCAGCCAGGTGCGACAACAATTGCCTGCATTGGTTAGGGGGTCTCCAGGACACCCTGAGCAAAAAGTCAAGGGGAGATATACCGCATTTGGCACTGGGCTTTTTATTTAGCAACCTATGGTGTCTGGGAGGAGTATTACCTCCTGCATAAGGTAATCCTAAATAAACTATTTATATAAATATATGGGAGGCTTATAAAGTAGTAGGTATCCATACAACTTTTCCAAACATGCTTAGTATTAGTTATCCTTCCCTTTACCCCACTACCCTTTCCTCCCATCATTCTTCCTACTTAAAGGCCCTCCCCATTATTACCCCCCCCATGTCACCTCTGTTCTATCCCCTTTCCTTAAGGTCTTTCTTCCCTCTCCCTACCAATGGCCCCTTTCTAGTTCCCTAGATTCTACAGTCACTCCAAGTTAAACACACAAATCCAGAGATTCGATGCTAGGATCCACATGTGAGTAAGAACATGTAGCACTTGTCTTTCTGGGTCTGGGTCATCTCACTCAGTGTTCTAATTTTCTTTCTGTTGCTATGATATAAACAGCATGACAGAAAACAACTTGGGGAGGAAAGGGTTTATTTTCTCTTACCCTTCCAAGCCGCAATCCGTCATTGAGGGAAGTCGGAGCGGGAACTCAAGCATGAACTGAAGTAGAAACTATGGAAGAAGGCTGCTCCCTGGTTTGCTCTCCGGCTCATGGTCATCTGTCTTACACAGCCCAGACCCACCTACTCAGGCTGGTGCCACCCACACTGGACTGGACCCTCCCCCAATCAATCATCAATCAAGAAGCGATGTGACCACAGGCCAATCAGGAACCAACCAAAGCCCCATTTATCATTCAGACTAACCTGTCCCCTAAATGGTCAAGGCTGCTCTGTCTTGCTTTTCCCCTGCAAACTCCAATAAATGCAGACTGCCCTCCCTCCCGCTCCTTCTGCCCCTGGTCTTGGCGTCTTGCCCTGTGGCCCTCTGTGACAGGCCTACGGTGTCTAGAGCCCCGGAGTATGATAGCTCATGTCTCAAACCCACTGCCCTGAACTAGGCTGCCCCTGAACTACGATGACTCATCTTCAGTGTGAACTTGATTGGATTTGGAATCACTTAGGAGACACACCTCCATGTGTGTGTGAGGGCATTTCCAGAGAGGGTTAACAGGGGTAGGAATACCCACCCTAAGTGTAGACAGCATCTGACTGAATAAAAAGGGGAAAGGGTGGAAAGAAAGTCCCTCAATGCTCATACCCTGCGGATGTGCTTCAGTTTTTTTCCCTTCTCAACTTGTAAAACTTTCTCTCCGCATCTGCTAACTCTTCCTGCTATGGTTTGGATCCAAAATGTGCCCCCAAAGGCCATTGCTAAAGACTTGATTGTCAGCCTGTGGCGCTGTTTCCACGGGTGGCAGGTATGAGCCAACTTGGCCTGTGCGGTCAGGATGCCAGGAGGCTGCAAATGAAGAAGACACAGCATTGCCAAGAAATTATGGGGAGATAGCCTCACCACAGAACTGATGATTTCAGAGTCCTCCAGCCTGAGAGTCAGGCAGCGGGAGGAAGCCTGGAGCTGACATTCCCTGCTCATCTGAACGTCGTCTCCTATGAACACTGCTTTCTAAGGAAGCTAGGTGATTTTCCTATGACTGGCACACTAAACAGGCCCTGTACACAGACAGCACACGATAATAAGCCTTTGTCAAAAGCACCCTATTTAGTTCTGAACCCCGGCTCCTTCCATACCTGGCAATGTATAATTTTTTCTTAATGCTGCCTAAGAGGCAACCATTATGCCACTTAGAAATGGTGGCACTTGAGCGGAGGAACTCAATGGCTCATGCTAGAGATGGAAGACCCGACTCCCTCCCAGCTTCATGCCTGACTCCTAGGTTCTCGACACAACCCTTAGTCCTCTAAAGCACAGGGGGTCAGGAGCAGTGTTGGCCATGGTTATTATCGTGATGATTTTGCATCTTTTGCTAATTGCAGTAAGCTTGGGGTCCTGAACTTTTCCATGGGAGATGAAGTATCTTCCTACTCTTCCCAGAGGGGAGCAGTTGGGATCTTCTTCACCAGGCCGAGTGTCCTGTAGAAAACCTGGGGCTACATCCTGTTTAACAACTCAGGTAATGACTGTGACTCACAAGAGCCATGTTGAATCTAGTCTTATGCAGTCCAAATGTTACTGCCATGACTGTACCCCAATCACATACTGACTTCAGTGTGTCCTCTCTGAGCTCTGCCCTCCTGGCCCCCCACTCTCCAAGCTCTGCAGAATCTCAGCTTTTCAAAGCTCTGAAGCACACCATTCCACTATCCCAATAGAAGCAAAGCATGCCTGCAACTGTCATGGAGGTCAGAGCACATGCACATGCACACTAACATGCACATTTGTAGGGGATGATAGAAGTGTCACACAGAAGACAAAGAGTCCTAGAGTCTCCTCTAAGAGAGCAGAGGGTGTCCCTCCAGATGATTACAGCTCACATAGTTATGTGTCCATGAAAATGATTTATAAATAGCTGCTATTAATAGTCAACGCAACAACTTTCTCAGGCTCCAGATGTTGTGACATTTGCTCTGCATCATCTCCACAGATGCTCATAACACATTGTGCCTATTGACAACCACATTTTACCATAAGGAGACAGACTCAGAGAGGCTAGGCACAGCCAGACATCACAGCATGCCTCATAGGCAGCTGGGATTCCTGCCTGATCTGTGGGTTGGATCCTGAGCTCTTACTCTCCCTATCTGGACCTGAGGTTGGCCCCTCAAAGAAGTGGATGGATGCTGAGCCTCTAAGAACAAAACAAGCTACTCCCTAGAACAGTGTCTGCTACCTCCAAAACCAATAGCTCTCCAGTTGAGGCCAGGCTCCACCCCTCATATCCTGATGTGGAGATCAAGGGACAGCTGTCACTGTCAAGATGCCAGGCCTGGTGAGTCTGGTTCTCCTGGTCTTTGACAACGGGCCTCCAAGAAAGCTTCTATGCTCTTCATGCTCACATGCCATTTTTAAGGCCCAGAGCTAACCAGAAAATATAGATAACTTTGCCATGAACACCCAGTCAGGAATGAAGATACAAACCTGAACAGTCCTAAGTCAGAGCTGGACCCTCAGTTTTCCCATTCCAGTATGAAATGTAAATGATTCACAGGGACAAGTGGGGCAGAGGAGAAACGTGACAAAGGAGCTGCCTGGACAACTTAGAAAAGCAGAGGAGGTAATGTCGGTGAATGGGGTGCAGGGCCAGCATGCAGGCTGTTTTCACTGACCATGGAGGCAGCCTGGGCAGGCAGGTTACTCAGCTCTGAGGATGGCCAGGGTTTAATACAAACAAGACCAAGGGAAATTTTCATCTGCCTTCCCAGCTTCCTGGCACATCCAGCTCCTGTTTGTGTGACTTTGGAATCTGAGCTGTTTTCTGTGGTATCAACCTTATGATTCTTTACTGCTTCTATTTCTACGTTCAGGTCTCGAGCGGTTTCCTTCACCTGTTCGTTTTTCTTGGCTTTCTCGGCATTCTTTAAAGGATTACTGATTTCCTCCAATTTTTTGTTTGTCTTTTCCTCAGTTTCTTCAAGGGATTTTTTTATTTCCTCTCTGAGGACCTCTATCATCTTCATAATGTTATTTTTAAGGTTGTTTTCTTGGGCTTCAGCTGTGTTGGAATGTTCAGGTCTTGCTGTCATAGGATAGCTGGGTTCTGGTGATGCCATATTGCCCTTTCTGATATTGTTTGTGTTCTTACACTTGTTTAGGCATCTGGATTTGGGGTGATTATAGGTCTAGATGTTAATTACTATATTTGTCTTTGTTGGGTGGGTGTTTTGTTCCTTGCTTTCTGTTTCCTCTCTGGTCTTCTGGCCTAAGTGGCCAAGGGTTCTGGTGACTAGTGAGTCTTCAGGCCCAGGGTGTTTCCTCTGGGGTTTGGGGGGGGGCCTGCAAGACCTCTGGGGTGGCAACATTGCCCCTGCAGTTCCAAGTACCTGCATGGCCTCTGGGACTCCTAGTACGGCATGGCCTCCAGTAAAGCCAAAATCTTCTTCCTCTCCGAAATGCATGCTGGAAACCTAGTCATCAGTACAGCAGGGGTGAGAGATGAGGCCCAAAGATCAGAATGTCTGCCTTCAGGAATGAACTAATAATACCAGTCACAAAGGGGCTTGAGGATTTGAGTTTCATCTCCTGGCTTTAGTCTTTCTACCTCTGCCATGTGATGACACACAAGGCCCTTGCCAGAAACCAGTGCTCTTGGATTTCCCAGCCTGCAGTACTGTTCAAACATTAATCTCCTCCTTGAAAAAATTATCCAAGCTCAGGACTCCATCTTGTGTACTGCCATCCTAATTAGAGAGTTGTTCCCCATGCCTGCATCCTAAAGCGTTTCCCCTTAGCAGTTTCAGCATTTCAGACTTTAAATTGAAGTCCTTGATCCAGTTGGAATTTATTTTCGGTGCAGGGTGAAAGATATGAACCTAATTTCATTCTTCTGCGGGTAGATAACCAGTTTTGCCAGCACCGCGTACTGAACAGGCTATCTTTTCTCCAATACATGGTTTTGATACCTTTGCCAAAAATTATGTGTCTGTGGTTCTGTGAACCCCTGGGCTCTCTACTGTGCCCCCTGGATTGTGTGTCTGTTTTCCTACAAATGAGATTACATGAAATTAAAAGTCAGCAAAAGAAACTGTCATCAGAGGAGACAGACAGACAACAGAACGGGAGAAAAATCTTTGCCTGCTATGTGTTAGACAAAGGGTTAATATCTAAAATATAAAAAGAGCTGCAAAAAAATAAACACCAAAAAAAAATCAAAACTGCCAGTAAGTGAATGAATGGATGAATTGAATAAATATTTCTCAAAAGAAGAAAGACAGATAGCTGAGACATTATTTTTAGAAGTGCTAACGCCCTTAGCCTCTGGGGAAATGAAAACTACTACCCTGAGGTTCCATCTCAGCCCTGTCAGAATGGCCGCCATCAAGGAAACAAACAACAACAAAGGCCGGGGAGGATGTGAGGGAAGAGGAACTGTGTCCACTGTTGGTAGAAGAACCAGTGCAGCCACTACGGGCATCAGTACGGAGGCGTCTCAAGAGGCTGGAACCAGAACCACGTACGACTCCACTGTACCACCCCTGGGCACACCTTAAGGGCTCTGTCTCTTGCCACCGAGATACAAGCACATCCATGTTAATTGATGCTCTTCAGGTAGGAAGGAAATAGAGTCGACAGATAATGGAATTATGGCACACATACACACTGGGATTTTATTCAGCCATAAAGAAAAATGAACTTGTGTTGAGTGAGTAGCCCAGGCTCAGAATAACAAATGCTGCGTATTCTCATCTGTAGACGCCAGATTCTGACTGTCCCGTTTGTGTCTGTTGGAGGGTGTGAGTACAGGCCAAAAGACTAGAAAGGGGCTCACAGTGGGGATTCTAGGAAAGAAGTGGAGAGGGTGATAGAACACAAATGACGTGAAATGGGAAGGAGGGGTATTGGGATGGAAGTGTACGGAAGGATCAGGAGGGCAGGGAGGTGTGAAAGAGATGGGGAGAACCAACCAAAACCATGAGCAATAAGGAAAATTAAAATTAAAATTTCAATTCTAATTTTAAAATACATGAATAAATTTCATCACACTTTGTTTACTTTGTATGTGTACATGCACGCATGTACATGTGCCATGGCATACATGTGTGGAGGCCAGAAGACAATGTGTCAGCTCTCTCCTCCTACCAAGGAGAGGTTCCAGGGACCCAACATCATCTAGCTTGGTGACAAGTGCCTTTACTGCTGAGCCATCTTGCTGGCCACCAGCAATAAAATTTAAAAATAAAAAATAAATTACCTACTCTCAGGCATTCAGTTACAACAACAACAACAAAAAAAAAAGGATAGCACAAAGCACAAGGCAGTGATTAGAGAGAGACAAAGACGTCCAAATGTCATCAAATGACCCAGCAAGCAGCCCTGACCAAAGACCCCAGAAGCTGGCCCTGAAAAGAGGCTGCATCCTGCAGTTCACGTGGAACAAAACTGATGTTTCCCTGAAGAAAGGTATGTGGCTTTCCTTCATTTAAGCCCAGACAGTCTAACGTCATCCAAGAGATTCAAGTGTTGTTTCAGATCAGACACTTACAATAACGATACCTGTGTATCTATAAGGGCTTACATCTTCAACATCATCCCCAAGGAGTTATGGCTTATGTTCTGGTAGCTAGAAATCCAAAGCCAAGGTTAGCAGAGGCACGTTTTCTCCAGGGACTGTAGTGGTGGTCCTTTCTGGGCCTCTTCCTGTTCTCAAAGCTCTCAGCTCTCCTCAGCAGCATCGAGCCAATCTCTGCCACCATCTGCATACAGCCCCTTTCCAGTGTCTCTGTTTCTCCTCCTTTCAAATGAGTCCGCTAATCATTGGGTTTAGGTCTACCCAAAATCCAGGGTGAACGCATCTCAAGATCCTTAACCAGTTGGTAACTGTTCCCAGATAAGACCACACTCAGCGCTCCAGGTGAAGGGGCACTGGGAGTCACTATTTAACCCACGGTACACACTTGCTGTCACTTGCTTCCAGGGAAGCAGAGAGTACACCCTAAAGTTTCCAGCGTCCCCAGCATCTCATTGCCCCTGGGCCTTGTGGAGGGTTCAGATGCCACTGAAAAGACAGATCACCCCTGTGAAAATGCCCCTTTCTGCCTCTTTTCTCCCCCAGCTCTGGGAGAAGGTGGCTCCCCTTCTCCTGGGTCGTTCCAGAGTCAGCTCTGGTACACACGGTAAAAATTCTATAAACTGCGCGGACCCAGCTTTGCTCTAGTTGTGTAAGATGCACGTCTCTGGAAAGACTTTGTGTCTTTCAGCGAGCTGGCTTTCAAGACCAAGCTCGCCTGGTTTTTAAAATCTAATCTAATTCGAATGACCCCTCTGTCCCAGGCCACCTCCGCCTTCCCTATGCAGCTACACAGCTGCAGAGCAACCAAGACCTGGGGCTTCAGAGTGAAGGAATGGGTTGTAGTTAAACACTGCCTCGGACACTGGTTATGCATGGGCTGTGGAAGTGCATATGTGACCCCTCAGGGCCTGTGTTCTGTCTGTCTGGAGCCACGGCATCAACACGACAGAGTAGCTGTTCATTACATGTGGCCGAATGGCTGGGGGTCTGACAACCTTCATGACAAATCCCTGAAAAATAAATGTCTGGGATTTTGTAAAGGGGCGTGATGGTTTGAATGAGAATGCATTTGCATGTTTAGTCCCCAGTTGATAATCTATTCGGAGGAATTAGGAGGCGCATCCTTGTTGGACAAGGTGATAGCTGGGGATGTGCTTTGAGGTTTCAAAAACCCAGTGTCTGTCTGTCTGTCTCTCCTCTCCTCTCCTCTCCTCTTTCTCTCTCTCTCTCTCTCTCTCTCTCTCTCTCTCTCTCTCTCTCTGCCTGAGGATTGGGATATAAAGCTCTCAGCTACTGCTCCAGCGCCATGCCTGTCTGCCTGATTGCCATACTTCCTACCATGATGATCATGGACTAACCTCTAAAATTATAAGCGAGCCCCCGGTTAAATGTTTTCTTTTATGAGTGTCGTCTTGATCATGGTGTCTCTTCACAGCCACAGAACAGTAACTTAGGGAAGCGGGCAGAACAAGTGTGAATTAAAGTGGGGAAGGTGTGGCGGAATGCCAGTCATCCCAGCACCAGGACCGTGAAAGCCTGAAGATATCTTAGAGTTTGAGGCCCTCCTGAGCTACATCGTAGGAAGGGAGGGAGGGGGGGAGAGATGCGAATTTCAAGAACACTAAAGAGTTAAGTGACTGGCAGCAATGGGAGCAGGGACTGAGGGATCCCTAAAGGGTGTGAGAGATCCTCCACAGAGGCTCTCCGTGGAAGAGAAATGGAGCATTGCGATTCAGACTAAAGCAGGAAATGCTTCAAGAGTGCTTCACATAAATTCATGCTTCATTGATCTGTCGCAACAGAGAAGACAGCATGTCTGGGACTCATGCCTGCCCTCTGGAGGCTAGTGGCAGACTTCGATGTGCCAGATAAGGAAGCCCCATCTCTCCCTGAGACAAGGGGGAACCCACCTCTCCCTAAGGCCCTGAGCAGAGAGATGTTAGCATTGTTAGCACACTGTTAAAATCACTCCTAGTGACAAGAATAAGTTCTTTAAATTCTTATCGTAAATGTGCCTCTGGTGTTTGTTTGTAAGTAAACATTGAGGGATGGAGGAATTTGACCTCTGTCCCCTGTAGGATTCTCCCTTGGTACTCTGGCTGCCTTGAACAAAAGGATTGTCGGTCGGTGAGCCAATTGGAACCATTCTGAACATTCCATGAGTGTCTTAAGGAAGCTACACAACACTCACAGCTGCTTGCTCTAGCAGCTGAAGATGTAACCCTAGCCAAGACTGACAGTTTGTATCAGACCCTTTTCCAAGCTCTAGATGACCACACCGCCATTTCCCCCTAAGCCGGATGAGGAAGGAGTTCTTCTGACAGAGGGGCGGCTGTGGCTCATGCAAAAGGGACAATAGTATGACTGACAGAAACACAAACTTTCCTTTGCATGAGTGTTTTCTAGGATGGGTCCAAAGACACCCCCGCCCCTTCTCTGGCTCTATAAGCAGGCTATTCAGACTGGGACGCACCCTCCTGGGTGGCATTCCTTAGCATTGCAATAATGGACTTAAGCAATGGTTTCTCTGGTGAGTTAACAGCAGTTGTGTATGAGAGCTGTAACACCAGAGAGCCACACATGAAAAAAACCCGCAGACACAGTGGTGCGGCAGCAATACCAGAGCAGTCAGCATGCCTGTGGCGTGGAGCAACCCACGGCTTGACATCTGAAGAAGAGGGAGCATTGAGTGGACAGCGAGCCAAGCCGCCAAAAGTGGTACGACAGCCGACTTCATCACCAGACATAAAAGAGAGCAAGCCACAAGGCCAGCCGCTCAGAAGAGCAGAAACCGCAGCAGCAAAGGAGAGTTGGTAGCAGCTTCCCGACCAAGAGGATAGCCATAGCAACGAGAGACAAGAGGACATTCAGAGAGAGTGCCAAGCCAGAACTCGCCGAAGCAGACAGAGGCTGGAGAACTGAGGCTTAGGAGGGCTAGGAATCCAGAAGGAGCTCAAGGGTCGTGGATACCCCACCCGCACGAGCTGTAACACTGGTGGCCATCAAGTGCTCACCTGAAAGCTGGAACACCAGCCTCTGCTGAGAGCGGGCGAATCCCCGCTTTCTAGGGCCTGGACCTGCGCAGTAGCGTTTGGAGAGTTCAGGGTCCCGGGGCCCTAGGCCAGCCTGAGAGCTGTAACACTAGAGGGCGCCACCTGCTGCGGCTCTTGCCTGCCGGCTGCCACTGCTCTCCGGCGCCAAATGCCAAAGAACACAAACACTTCCAAAGCCGGTCAGTCCCTGAAGAGCTTCCCCTTGTTTACTGATGAGTCTTAGCCGGTGGAAAATAAGGACACCAGCCATCTGATTGGTAACACTCCCGTTCCTAAACACACCTGTGAGGAACATACTTAAACATCCCTTGGTGTAACTCAAAAGCCATCTTATGTGACTTGAAATTACCACCAGGTAGCTCTGATAAGAGCTGGGCCTCAGAAGCAAGCCCCTGGCAGGCCACCTGGCAGCTCAGATAGGCGCCCAGCCAGGACAGGCCTTGATATGCTAATGAGCTAACCCAAAAGCGATACTGATCAGTGAGCCTGATAAGCAAGGCTGCTGCCCTGTGAAATGATACGGAAAAAATTGAAACTTTGGAAATGGTCTCTGGGATCACCCTGCGATGTTCCCAAGACAGGCTTCTCCGGCCTCTGTGTCGTCGATACCCATCTGCAAGAGGACTTGAGGCTCTGTGTGTGGCCCTGGCTTCAGTGACCACTGCACTTCCGGCACAGTGGCTGAGCCCACACAGCCCCGCTTGTCAGCACTAGACTAGCTGCTGGTCTAGCACTTAAGGGTCCCCTAGGACCTCCATCAGTACCACCCTCCCAACCAGCCACAGCTCAAGGATTTCACAGTGGATGTTGTTTGAGTCTGAAAACTTCCAAAGTCCTTGCTGGAGAAGACTCCCCACCCCCCCCCACCCCACCCCACCCCCCCCCCCCCCACCCAGTGGAACCCTGCAGCAGCATTTCTGCCCAGATACCTGTTTCCCCACTTGGTAAGACGGCTGCTTAACTTGTATATTAACACGATATTGTAAGGAATGCTTGTGTGAACAAACCAAGAATATTCGAAAGACACGTCTTGTGTGGACATCCTAATTGCTGCATACCTTACAGTCCATAGACTTTGTCCTCTGACATTCCTTGACCCAATGCAGAGCCAGGCTACATGGCATGTCTGGTCTTACACGGAGTAGGGAAAATGTCCTAGAGTTAATTACGCCATGTAGTGGTTTGAATGAGAATGGTTCCCATGGGCTCATATCTTTGAATGCTTGGTCCCCAGCTGGTGGAACTGTTTGGGAAGGATTAGGAGGTGTGGCCTTGTTGGAGGAGGTGTGTCACTAGAGATGGGCTTTGAGGTTTCAAAAGCCCAAGCCATTACCAGTTACCCCCTGCCCCTGCTCCCCGCCTTGTGTTTGTGGATCAGATGTAATCCCTCAGACACTTCTCCAGTTCCATGTTTGCCTGCCTGCTGCCATGCTCCCCACCATGATGATCAGGGACTCTAGCCCTGTGAAACTCTAAGTAAGAGGGCCGAGCAGACACCATAACAGGCTGCTCATTCTTCTCTCAAAGATCAGGCCTCAATTTCAGTTTCCTGAAACTGAGCAAGCAGTTTCTGAGAGAACCACCAACAAAGGACAATCAATCTCCAACACCCCTCGACAGCAAGGACAAGGAGGCCTGGTACTGCATGAGCCAGCCCCCACAGTCAGCAGGTACTAGGCTAGCCAGCCTTCACAGTCAATAAGCTCAAGGTAACAACCAAAAAAGGATAAAGCCTGGGATTTGTCAGCCTCTGACATGCCCTAGCCAATTAGAATATACTAATACGATTGCCACTTGCTTACGTCAATCATATCAGAGATGACCTAACTGCCTTAGGAACTCCCCTTTAGCTATGCTTAAAAGGAGCCCATATATCCCACTCAGGATTACTGACATTTTGCCTTTGTGTAGCATGCTGAAATCTTTCTTGAGATAATAAACATTCTCGTTGATTGCCTATGTGGATGGTGGTCTTTAGTGGGACTTCTCTAGGACCCTAATATAAGCAAATCCCCAAATAAATGCTCTTTGTTTTATAAGTTGTTTTGCTCAAGGTGTTTCTTCACACCACATACTAGGACTATTCTAAAGAAACAACATATTTCACAAGGAAGAAAACTGTTTTCAATTTTTTAAAGAAAATTAGAAATGCTGAGTAATGGGAGTAAAATAAAATACAGCAAATGATAAATATGTTTGTTCATCAAATTTAAGTTCTGTTATCCTGATGACTGCATATGTGAATATTTCTACAAGTCAGTCTTTGTTCCATGGCAAAAAGAATCAGCTCCCAGGAAAGAAAGGCTTTACATCAGCTCTTTTCTCTGCCTTTAATGAAACATTGTGCTCTGACATAAAGGATCTATGATGGAACCCATTATCTTTTTTCTAGTCTCCAAACAAGACTTAAATGCACTTAAGAAGTACCTAGCTGTCTTAAATATAATCGAGCATAATAATATCGCTGAGTCCCCCATTACTCTAAAGATATTCAAGGACAAGTTAGAGCTGTATTGTTTATAAGTATTGTCTACCTCTACACAACAGAAACTTGAAGATTTTTTTCCCTAATGTCTTTGTTTTGTGTGTTATAACTCTCTCTTAAAGGGAATAATTCAATACAAATAAAGAGAAGAAATTATAATAGCTTTTATAGCATTACAAATAAATGCAACATCAGCAATAATAATGTGCAGTAAACATCTCTTTTTAAAAACTATTACAAGTTTCTCAAAGAACCATGTAGTGAATGTAATTATTTCCCAGGGTGGAGTGAGAAGTGAAGCCCATGTAGCTGTGAATGAGTTGGACACCCAGCGTGTCCTAATCTGAAGGACACACTAGAGTAGAGAGCGTCCTCTACTGCCTGCTCTTGCTTTACATAATCTCTCTCTCACTTTAACCCTTCTTATCCCAATTCCATTACTTTGAAAGTGAACTATTGCAATGGCCTCCCACTTCTGGGGTGTTTAAGCACTGAAAGCAATGAAATTAGCTGAAGATTTTTTTCCTAAATACAGATCCCTTAGACTCCACACCAGACTCTTGGGCCACAATCTCCAGGGGTGGAGTCCCAACAAGAGTAGCTTAAAAACGCTTTGATTAGGCATCCCTGGACCAAACAGCCCAGTCTCTAAGCTCAGCCTCCACCGGAGCACAGCATCCTTGGCTCATTCTGTAGTCGCCCTTAGTCCTCTAGTGTGCTTGCTAGTCCACCCTCCAGCCAGGCTTGGGGTCACCTCCTCCCCCGGAACCTCCCCAACACAGCTTCCTCTGCGACATACACTTGGGATCTTCTAAAATTCAATCCTGCTCCATAAAGCCTTCTCTGGTCTGTTGTGACTCTGTTCACTCCCAGTCATGTTTCCCAACCTCTGAGTCACCACAGCACTCTGGGTACCTGGGATGGTGTGGTGGTTTGAATGAGAAATGTCCGCTAGAGTCTGCGTGGGATGTTTGGATGGGATAGCCTCTCTGGAGGAAGTACTGTCCCTGGCAGCAGGCTGTGGTAAGATGCCTTGTACCACTTCCAGTCCACCCTCTCTGCCTCACGTTTACCGTTGAGGATGCGAGCTCACAGCTTCCTGCTCCTGCGGCCATGCCTGCTGCTCACCATAATGGACTCTCATCCTCCAGAACCATGAGCCAAAATAAATTCTCTTTTCCATACGCTTCTGATCAAGGTGTTTTATCACAGCAAAAAAACCAATACTGATGGTAAATGTATGACATGAAGATACAGAGAATGCCTAGATGGACTCACTCAAGTGATTTGTGTAACTTCTATAGAGTGTGAAGCTTTTAACACATGGGTTTTGATGCTCTATAATCTGTTCATAGAGCCCACGAATGCTCCAGGATGGGTCACGTGTGTTCTGAATTCTGTCACCTTTAACACCTCTGAACCCCAGAAACACATCAGCTGAAGTCACACGGCTGTGTGACATCAAGAGAAGACCCACTAGAGATGGATTAAAAACAAGTTGGCAGCTATACTAGGGAGGGAAAAGTGTGTGTGTGTGTGTGTGTGTGTGTGTGTGTGTGTGTGTTGTGTGTGTATGTGCACGTGTATGTCTATGTGTGTGTGCGCGTGTGATTGCATATGTGTGTGTGCATGTGTGCGCGCATGTGCATGTGTGTATGTGTGTGTGCATATGTGTGTGTATTGTGTGTGTATGTGTATGTGCATGTGTGTACGTGTATGTGCATGTGTGTGTATGTGTATGTGCATATGTGTGTGTGCATGTGCATGTGTGTGTGTGTGTGGATGTGTGTGTGTGTCTATGTGTGTGTGGTGGTGTTGCTGCTGCTGTCATCATTCTCCATCTTTATACAATGTCTTTGTCATTGACAAACCCTGTGAAAGAAAATCCCAACCATCTGTCTACACATCCTAAGAAAATGTTCGCCGTCAACTGTGGTGGTAATCTAATTATACTGAAATGTGATTTTGATTGTATGTTAATAAATAAAGTTGCCCGGGGGTCAGAGCTATTAGAGCCATAGCAAGAGTGTGTCGGTGGTGGCACACACCTTTAATCCCAGAAAGCCAGCCTTTAATCCCAGGGAGTGGTGATATAAAGCAAAAAGATATATAGGGCGTGAGACCCAGAAACTAGCAGCATTTGGCTGGTTAAGCTTTCAGGCTTTGGAGCAACACAGTTCAGCTGAGAGCTATTGGGGATGAGGACACAGAAGCTTCCAGTCTGAGGAAACAGGACCAGCTGAGGAACTGGTGAGGTGAGATAGCTGTGGCTTGTTCTGTCTCTTTAAATAGACGAACAGTCAGGAAATAGGGCTCTCATTCGGGAGGCTGGGACACCGCAGGCGGAAGGGTGAGATTTTGGCTCTGAGCTCTGACCTCTCGGCTTTCTCTTTCACATTGTTTCTGTGTTTCTTATTTAATAAGACGGTTGGTTACATCTACAGTCGACCCCATTAATACACTGATAGACGTGAAGGCCTGGCCTCCTGCGGCTACCTGTGAACTGTGAGCAGCAGTTAAAAGAAGTCAATAAACTCAGGCACAGGTGGAAGAGGCACAAAGACAGGACAGAGAGTTCCTCAAGGCCTCAGAATACCAAAGGCAAACGGCCAAACCGCACTGACTGTTGGGTGATAAAGAAAAATGCCTGCCAGAAGAGCCACCTTCTCTGGCCTTCCCACAGCTGCTCTGATTTTTTATTTAATGTTTTTGATCACCAATCCTATGGTGCATGTCCGTCCACCAGTTATAGAGGTAAATATCTGATACTGCGGGCACACACCATAGCTGAGTCCAGCCGTGTGAAAAAGGACCCAGGGAAAGCGCCTTCAGCTGTCTGCTTTCAGCTTCCCAGAGTCCTCCTCAACCTATTCAAAACTGGATATAAACATTCTCTGCCGCAAAGTCTAAACTTACGGGAGATCTAAATGTCATCCCTAAAAGCCCTTAGCAAAGCAAATGAACTAACCATGGCCTTACCAAATCATCTCCCAAGAAAAAATGGTGTCTGCCACCTCTACAAAGCCAGGCAGGCAGTAACAAATACTGAAGACACAAAATGACAGCTCCGCATGACCCAAGCCATGGGCACCACTTTTCAAAAGAGCAGTCCAGTTTTCTTCCCTTAGAGGGGACGCGTGAGTGGGGCTCTTCATAGTCCCTTCTCGAGAGCACTGAGGAGTAGTGTTTGAATAGTTTGTGCACCAGCCAATTAGTTTAAATATATAGTCAGGCTAATTAGCAGAGCAAGAGACCCGTTGAAGTGGAGAAAAAAGTGGGGGTCGAAGGGAGTGATGATCTGTGGTGTTTTCCCCACAATGAAAAATTTTTTTTTAAGTTTTTGTTTTGTTTTGTTTTATGTCAAAAAATCTAGATATGACATGGAAGTAGGAGAGAAGGGACGGTATCAAGGGAGCTGGAGGACGGACAGGGAGGTGGGGGCTAACGGGCGTCAGAGAGGCCAAATATCACATTTTCCCTCACAGGCATGGAGGCAGAAGGAGGACTATTTGGGGCCGAGGGGATCATCAGAAGGAGGAGGAGGGATGAGGAAGAGAGTGGAGGGTAGACATGAGCAAAGTAAAATATATGTATGAAAAATGTCATGGGGCTGGAGAGATGGCTCAGAGGTTAAGAACACTGGCTGCTCTTCCAGAGGTCCTGAGTTCAATTCCCAGCAACCACATAGTGGCTCACAACCATCTGTAATGAGATCTGGCTCCCTCTTCTGGCCTGCAGGGATGCATGTAAACAGAACAGTGTATACATAATAAAAAATAAATCTTAAAAAAAAAAAGAAGAAAGAAAATGTCAGAATGAAATCTATTATTTCATAAGCTACTTTCATTTTAAAAAGGAGAACAAAGGAAATTTGGGGGTACGGTTGAAGGTGACATACTAGTGTGGTTTATATGTAACCCCAGCGCTGAAGCAGGAGGATTGTGAGCCCCAAACCACCTTTGGATTCATGGAAAGGCCCTGCTTCAAATAATAAACCAACAACAAATAAAACAACAAAACAGCTCCTTCTATCTCCGTAAGTCCCACAAAACCATAAAAACGACACAGAACGAACAGGACAGAGACCAGAGCAACGTGGAGAGGAAACCGGGAAGCAGGTGGTGACCTAGGAAAGCTGAACCTGAGCACAGGGGCTCGGGGGGAAGCCTGAGCTACAGCCGGATCCCAGTCCTTCCTTCCCTCAGGACCACCCTCCTGTCACCTCTGCTGAGGGCTGGAGGCTGAGTCTGGGAGGTGGGACGGAGGGGGATAGCATATTAAAACATGCATAGCGGGTGTGCTAGGGGGTAATGGGCTAACCTCGAGAACCCATCACCTTTACTACCCGGGCCTGCTTCATTTTGACACACTGTTAGACATCACCCTGTAGACAGGACATGGGGAGCATCTTCCCTGGAGAAGCTTGTCAAAGGGGGGCAAATATGACCTAAAAATGCCAACAACAAGAAGGTCCCCCACAGAACTGCTGCCACCAGATGACTTCAATGAGGCCACCTTCAACAAGCTTTCCCCAACACACATGAATCCCCACTCACTGTAAGGAAACCCCTCCTCATACATATAAAAAGAGGCCTCGGACCACTGGGTCATGTCAGGGAAAGTAGGGTTAGAACGAACAAGCAGAAAACTGCAACCAAGAAGGAACAGAACTTACGGGAAGATAAAGATACATTCTAAAACAATCCCATGTGCTTAGGAATTTAAAATAAGATGGCAGACTGGAAATCCCAATAGTAACAAGTTAACACTTAAAAAAAAAAATCTCTCAGAAATACAGCCAAAGACTTTACAGAAAGCTGGAGAGAGAGACAACTAAAAAAAAAAAAGACAAGAAAACAAAAACAAGACTGTTCACAAGCTCCACCATCTGAACAGGAAGGCTGAGACTAGTGGGTTGCTCCCTACTCATTTTGTGAAGAAACGAGATCCCTGAGATTTCCCAGGACAGTAGATGTGGGGTTGAGCATTGGGCAAGCCCTGTGAGAACCCAATACAACGGATGAAAATGGAAACATGCACTGTGAAATTTTACTCCACTGGGAATAAGGGAAAATTCTACAGACTTTCAGGGAAAGGAGGGGCCTGAAAAGTTTCAACAGAAGTGTGAAAACTCAAGCCAGGCGGTGGTGGCACACACCTTTAATCCCAGCACTCGGGAGGAAGAGCCAGGTGGATCTCTGTGAGTTCGAGGTCAGCCTGGACTATCAAGTGAGTTCCAGGAAAGGCGCAAAGCTACACAGAGAAACCCTGTCTCGAAAAACCAAAAAAAAAAAAAAAAAAAAAAACTCAGAGAAAAGGGCAACGTGTGGTGACACCGACCTGTGGCCCCAGAATCTTGAGAGGGTGGGGCTAAAGGACCTCTGGAGTCCAGAAGTCTGGGCTAACCTGGACAACATACAAAACCCTCCCTCTAAACAAACAGAAAGGCATTGGATTTCTCAATTGTGGCACTGGGAACTAGAAAATAATGGAGCACGGAAAATGTTTTGTAATCCAAACTTTATATAGTCAAGCTAAAATAAAGTGTGTGGGTAGAACAAAGACATTTATAGACATGTAAGATCTCAAAACACTTCCTATGCAACCTCTCTGAAGGCGGTGCTAAGTATTAAAGGATGTGGCCCACCAAAATAAGAGAGCTGGCAGAGAGAACGATTCTGAATCCAGGAGACAGGGAGCCAAGCAAAGAGGGAGGGAGGGACGGACTTGCTGGGGGAGGGTAGGGGAAGCTTACTGGAGTTTAGGTCTAGAATGTTCTTAAAGGCCCACATACATGCCAATGTTTTGCTCCCTGGGTCAGTGCTGTTGGGAGATGGTAGAAGCTCTAAGAGGTGGGGCCCAGAGAGAGGTCTGCAGGTCATTGGGGGCATGCCCTCATGGGGGTAACAGGACCCCGGCCCCTTCCTCCTTCTGTGTTTCACACATTGACCATGGTGTGAGCTGTGTTGCTCTAGCATGCACTCTCACCAGAGGTCTAGAAACGACGGGTTCACACAAGCATGAACCGGAACCATAAAGACAGGGAGCCCAAGTAAACCTCTTCCCACTAGATGTTGATTGTCTGGAGTACATGTTAGTGTGATGGAAAGTTGACTGATTCAGTGCCGTGTCTCTTGCCCAGGCTAGAGCTGGTCAGGGCTGCCGGATCATTAAGATAACGAAATTGATAGAAATGTGTAATGTGTTTAGGCACTAAAAGCAGATCAGACAATGTCCTGGTTGACTTTGATCACCTTTGACACAAGCCTAGACGTGTCTGGGAAGAGGGAATCTTAACTGAGAAATAGCTTCTATAAGACTGGCCTGTAGGCAGGTCTATGGGACATTTTCTTGATTAATAATTGATATGGGAGGGCCTAGCCCACTGGGAATGGTGGTGCCACCTCTGGGCAGGTGATTTTTAGATGGTATAAGAAAGAAAGCTGAATAAGCCATGAGGAGCAAGCCAGGAAGCAGTGTTTTCCATAGCTCTGCTTCAGTTCCTGCCTGTCTTGAGTTTTGTCCTCCACCCTCAGTAATGGACTAGAACATGTAAACTGAAATAAACCCTTTCCTCCTCAAATCGTGTTTGGTCAGCGTATTATTACAACAATGAAAACCCAAACCACGACAGGCATTTGAATTAGTAGAAGGCATAACAAAAACTAATCATAGGGCTGGAGAGATAAGTTCAGTTCCCAGCACCCACATCAGCGGCTCACAGCTGCCTGTAACTCCAGCTCCAGGCGATCTGATGCCCTCTTCTGGATCCTACAAGCACCTACACTCATGAGCCCATACCTACACAGAGACACACATGAATACCTATAATTAATAATAAAAATAAATAAAAGAATAATGTGTTAAAAAGGAAGGAAGGAAGAGAGAGAGAGAGAGAGAGAGAGAGAGAGAGAGAGAGAGAGAGAGAGAGAGAGAGAGGGACAGCCAACCAAACAGAAAAGGCAAACATTGACTTCAAAGGAAAAAAATTAATGTGACTAAACTAGGGATCATAATGTCTAATAACCTCCCAGTCAAGTTAGCATAGTTATTGCTGTTAAGAAAGCTCAGGTTATGTGAGTTGATTTTCTGAGTTAGCTCCATTCCCAGTTAGCTCTCTCTCTCTCTCTCTCTCTCTCTCTCTCTCTCTCTCTCTCTCTCTTCTCTCTCTCTCTCTCTCTCTCTCTCTCTCTCTCTCTCTCTCCTACTTGCAGATAAGTATGTCAGTTCTCAGCTACTGCTCCAGCGCCATGCCTGCCTGCTGCCATGATCCCTGCCGTGATGACCATGAACACTAACCCTTTGGAACTGTACACCCCATTAAACTCTTTCTTCTATATGTTGTCTTGGTCATGGTGTCTCTTCACACCAGTACAAAAGTAACTAAGATTCTTTCTTGATTAGGTGCCTTTTGTATGCACTACTTTAACTAACAAACATGTACATTCCACAAAGTCACATACTTGCACACTTGTAAAATGATAGAGACAAGACTGGTGGCCAGCTCCACTGTTCCATGTGCTACACAATTATAGAAGAGACCCCATAATTTTGCCTCAGTAACTCCTCATACAACTTTACGATATTAAACAGTTTTGTCTGTAGGAATGTCTGGTTTTTAATCAACTTCAAGATACCATTCCAATGAAAAGAACTCCTACCTGACTTGGATTTGAAAAGCCAGGAGATCAGAGATCACTTATTTTCTAAAGAACAAAACAGTGATTCTTTTTGCCATGGTCAGGAACACATAGGCTAGCTGTTCCCAATTATGAATCCTAGAGAGACTAATAATATAGTCAAATATGCTATTAAAATGTGCCCCCCCAAGAAAACCCACATAACTTCAGTACATGTCGAGGAGAGGGCACATATAAAATCAGCTACAAAAAGTCCTATCTGTAATTATTTTTTCGATGGAAACAATCCAGAAATCCACCCACATCAGACGAATAAATGCACTGAAGTATATTCACATGTTTAAGACCACATCAAGATGAACAGGAATGTTTAACGGTGACACCAATAACCGGATGAATCTCAAGGTCAAATATCTGAGTGGAAAACGCAAGTTACAGACAGCATAGACCTTATGATTCTACTTTGCACAGTCCAAAGACACACAAAACCAAGCCACAAATTATTTTGGGAACATAGCCAAAAAAATGATGTTTGGAAAGAGAGTGAACAGTAAACTCAAAATTCAGGAGACTGGCAGCATCTGAGGAAGAAGATGGAGTCCTGAAGGACACAGGGACAGGAAGGCAGGTCTCCTCTATTTGAAATCCACACCTATTGCATCTTATGACTGTTCTTTATGAATATCTAATCAAAGCAATTAAATGGGACGGTGACTAAGGAAAACACACATGGTGACTGGCAGGCCTCAGCTGCCCATTCTTCTAATTCTTGTTTCACTATAAATATTTTAAAATAAAGTTGAGCAAAAGCGAGTCGTGGTTTTCTTGCAAATCAAATGATAGCTGATAGGCTGGAGAAATGTCACAGGATAGGACTCAAGGTCTATTCAAAGTCAAGGGGAGGCAAGGCCCCACTCCTGGTTCCTACCAGGTTCATTAGATCAAACGCATCTAAAAAGAGACTTCTGGATGTCCTTCCCTTCCTCCAACAGATCACTCCTGGGGTTCTGTCTCTCGCTAGAAAGTTTTGTGAAAACCTTGAGACAAATGGAAGGAAGCCTAAGCAGAAAGGATGGGGGCGGGGTGACGGGTTTTACAATGTAGCATAGTCTGCCTAGTTCAGGGTTGTGCATGTAACTCATAAGAGGCTGTGTGACATATAGGCAGGAAAGGAATGAGAGGACTCTTCTCAGTGTCAGCTCTTAGAGGATGCTCTGGGCCCTATAATACGCAAACCCCAACCCAGTTTGAAAGTATCTGTCACGAAAAAGAGCCACAAACTAAAGAGTATCGTGGTAGCGCTGCCACCATGGCCATGAGGGTCTGGCTCTGGTCTGTCTGCTCTCTCTCTCTCTCTCTCTCTCTCTCTCTCTCTCTCTCTCTCTCTCTCTCTCTCTCTCTCTCCCTCTCTCCTCCCTCCCTCCTCTCTCCCTCTCCTCTTCTCTCTCTCTCTCCCTTTCTCTCTCCCTCTCTCTTTCCATAACCTTGAAGCTTCTTGGAAGACAAAAGGATAAAGGAAACATCCAGAGTTACATTATTTCACCTGAGAAGACTTCAGAAAGTGGCATCCAGTCAAATTTCTAAGTTAATTAAAATTACTTTTTTTTTTAAAGGCAGAAGGTTAGGCAAAGACTGAATCTTCGCTGACAAGAGAAAGGAAAGGTGTCGGCTTGGCCTCAGTGACAGTGGCAGGGGAGGGCAAGGTGAGACACAGCTCAGTCAATGATCACCTGATGTGTGCCAGGCATGGGGACATTCATCTTAATGAGGAAAAGCAAAATGCATGGTGCTGCTGCTTGATGTGGGGGAGAAGCAGGAGCTGCCACGAGGGCTCAGGAAAACCTTCCCAGGGAAGCATCGTCTACCCCGGACTCTGAAGGGTTGGCAGCAGGGGAGCAAGTCTAGTCTTAACAAGGGCAGATTCAGAGGATCAGTGCTCACAGGCCTAGGAAGACAGCTAGAACAGAAGGCCTGGCACACAGAATGCAAGGGAGTCAGTTCTGGGTTCGTATGCTGCCGGACTTAAGCCCAGTGGACAAACCCAATAAATGTACCCCTTCTTTCCTTTGAAACAAAATTTGAGATGGACCCACCTCGCTCATTTCCATAGAGCATTGCGCCCTTCCAATGACGTTCAGACTGTGAGGTCTGGCACCAATAGGGCAGTGGCCCTGGACGCACAATCAGCCAGTGAAATTTTAAACCCCCATTACAAGATTCTTTACAAGAAGAAATACACCAAGGCAAGATACACTTCGCATCTCAGCTTTCTACCCCTGGAAACCCACTATTACATATTGAGAAGTACCCCCAGGCATTGCAAACGCTATTTTGGGGAATCGTGACCTGTTTTATTGCCTGTCCATTATGGAGAAAACCTCTGATGAGATGAATCAGCTGGACTTTTTGATTTCCAAACATGCTCACACAGGGTCTCAGGGTGACATGAGACTAAAGGGACGGGGACCAGGCTGGTAGGGGATGACGGCTGCAGCTCTGGTTCTCTTAAACAGACTCTGTCAGGAGCCAGCTGAGCCGTCTCTATCTAGGTATCGTTATACATTCATTTCAACTATAATTATTCCTTCATACAGTCAGAACCCAGTCTGGTGTCAAGCAAAGTGGGACAATCCCACCTAGGCACATGAGCTAAGCAGCTAGTGGGGGTAGAGTGAGGTAACCCCGCCATCTGGCGCTTGAGGCTCACAAAATACCCTCCAACCTTGAATCTGACTTTACCGAGGCAAACCAAATGGTAACGCCTACACAACCCTGTTCAGTGCCTCTGGTCATGTGGGTCCATTGTGTGAGTTCTTATTCTCTTCAAATCAGCCTTAAAGTTCTCCTTCGAACCTGATCTCACCAGGATAAAAATGCTGGGTTGTCAAAGGGAAGCCAGGAGTGTTGAAGCCAAGAAAGTGTACAGTGTGATTTGCTTCAAGGTCTGCGCAAGCCCTGGGAGACGGCCTCAGCCTCTCCTATCTGGCCGGGGGCAGTGCTGCAGAAACAATAATGGATTCTCTTCCTCAAAAGACTAGTATCAAAGCTGAAGCTAACTCATTCTCTATTTTTGTCATCTTCAGAAAAAGAAAAAGAGGTCTAGAGAAATGCTCAGTAGATAAGACTCTTCCCATCCAAGCATGAGGACTCGAGCAGAGCTGGACGCCATAGCACAGTCTGCAGTCCCAGCATTCCTGCAGCGATGGGAGAATCCCTGGAAGGGCATGAGTCAGCTAGCCAGGCATACTCAGTGGCAAGCAATAAGAGGCCTTGTGTCAGGGTGGAAAATGAGAACTCATATTCATGGTGGTCCTCTGCCCTCCATAAGCTTGCTATGGTATGTGCACACCTACACTCTCACATACAACTATGCATACATGCATGCACATGCACACACACACACACAGAGAGAGAGAGAGACAGACAGACAGACAGACAGACAGGAGATTTTTTTTTTTAAGATAATAGATGTCATGGGGTACATACTTGTAATCCAAGCACTTGAAAAGCTGAGGCAGGAGGATGGTGACTCTGAGGCCAATCTAGACAATGTGACACTATATCTCAAAAGCAAAAACAATAGAAGATATTGCTATGATTTGGGACCTGGAATGTCCCTTAAAGACCCATGTACTAAGGTCTGATCCCCAGAGTGGCAAGGGGTGGAGTCTTTAAGAGGGAGGGCCCAGGGGGAGGCCTTCAGGTCATTAAGGGTATGCCCTTGAAGAGGATCATGGGAGGGACCCTAGCCCTTTATCTTCCTCTTTTTTTTTTTTTTTTTTTTTTTTTTTTTTTTGTGCCCTGGCTATGGGGTGAGCAGCTTTGCTCTAAAAAGCATTCTTTGCCACAACATGCTTTATCACCACAGGCCCAAGAGCAAACATGGGTTGAGCCCTCTAAAGCTGTAAACCAAAATTAACCTTTCCTCTTCATAAACTGGATATTTGTTACAGTCACAGAAAGACGACTAGCAAAAACATATCCCTAAATGGTTAAACTGTTTCTTCTACCACACTCTGCCAATTGTACCGGGACACAGAGAGCCTTTGGAAGCCTTGATAGATGGTGAAGTGGAAATGACCATCATCAGAGCTTGCTTATTTAAGAGAGAGAGTTCTGAGAAGTCAAACCCTTAGATGCATAGATCTGGACTGTCCAGTACAAGGCACAGTTCAACACATGAGTGGTTGGGGGTCCCATTCTATCAAATCAAGTGTAAATGTGACTACTTTTTTCACACTGGAGCCCTCCTGGGAGCCCCCTGCCAGAAGGCACGCAATCACGCCGTAGGCTTCGTTAAAGACTTCGTCCTGTCTGTGGGAAGACACTGGAGATGCCACTCATAGCAGAGATGTGAAGGGAGCAGATGGCTGGTGAAGTGGAGGCTATTCTCAACCCAGGGCAACAGGAAGGCTGGAAGGCAGAGCCCAAATTTAGTTTGAAACCTGGTGCCCAATGGTGCAAATTTAGAAATTCTCTTGAACCATCTGGTTTTTTTTAAAATAAATACCTGTCTGTCCAATCCTAGAATGGGAGGGACTTAAAGTCTTACTCCCCCTCCCCACCAAGTGGGGAGCATCGGGGCCATCTTTGGTGCCTTGTGGCTGAGGAGGGGCTTAGCAAAGGTAAGAACCCACATCAATGACTCCCCAAGATCTCAAAGACCTTTGCAGCTCGTTTATTCTGACTCCTCTTTTGCTGCCCTCCTTTTCCTCACCCTGTTGAGGTCTGAGGACACCACACGTGTGTGAGTGAGCATGTGCACATGCCATGCACTCCCTCTAAAATGTTCTGCATCTCTCCACTTCCCAGCATTCTCCCTTCTCTTTCTCCAACACTGATAGAATCCATCTGTGATCAATTGTGAAATATCAGCCCTTTGCCCTCTGTAAAGTCACCTCTCTAAGTATTATGAAATATGGTGTTCCTGTCAAATAAATGTGCACCTTAGATTCACAGAAATAATGTCCCCAGTGGCTCTGCCAAATGGGTGCTCCCTCACTGGCACAGCCATTAAGTATAGTCTTGGAGTCACCTCCTGACCCCACCATGCTCAATACAAATGTCTTCTCCTCTCCTTTTAGGATGGCCTCAGTCATTCTCTTCATGGGGTCCCTTATGCCATGTAGTCAGGACAACCCTTTCTCTCTCTCTCTTATCATAAGACCTGCCCACTCTGTCACTCTGGGTGCCAGATGGCATCAGACATGACCGATGCTCCTTGGGGGCGATGTCATGAAGATATGTGGAGGGGAAGGCAGGGAGAGTCCTCACACCTCACCTGGGTGGCCCCGTGAAAGGAAAGAAGGAATGCTGGGTGGAACGAGCCTGGGGCCGCTCTCCATTCCGGGGCAGTCAGTGGGATGATGGGAAGTGTCCAAACCTGGCTTCACTCTTAGAGAGTCCCACAGCCTGCAGAAATGTGTGGCTTTAACGCTCTTGCCACACTCAGTCGGGGACAGGGACAGCCCAGGGGAAGCACAGCCTCCAGAGTATAGAGGAACAGACTTTGCAACATGGATACAGGTCAAAGAGACAGAGGAAGAAATCAAAACTTGGCTCCTGCCCATGTCATTCCCCAAAACCAGTTCCAGCTAGACCACAGCCTAAAATATGAAAGCCAAAAACTATAAAGTCTTCCAAAAACCCAGGAGAGTTTATGATGGAAAAAGAAACCCTATATTCCATAGAGGAAGACAGGAACACATTGGAATATATTAAAATGAAATTTTATTCAACAATAATAAAGAACCTCTGTTTGGGGACTGGAGAGGTGACTGAGTGATTGAGAGTACTTGCTGCTCTTCCAGAGGACCTGAGTTCAGGTCCCTGCACCCACGAGTGGTTTACAGCTGCCTGAAACTCCAGGTTTGGGAGATCTGATGCTCTCTCCTGGACTCTTTGGGAACCAGCATATACAAGACATAGACACACACATACACATAAAGAAAAGTAAAAATAAATATTTTCTTTTAGAAAAACCTGTTTTAATCAGCATAAGAGAGAAAAAAGATAATTAAAAGTTCAAGAGCCAGTTTTAACACATAACTCAGAAGAGGCTCACTACAAGCCCATGTTTGAAAACCCACTGAACGCAAATTAAAACTTTGAAACAGCAGAGAATCCAATATCAAAAAAGACAAGAGATCTGAAGAGGGGGTCTGCAGGAGAGGGTGCACAAGCGACCACTAAAGATAACTAGGTGCTGAGCATCATCTGTGGCCGGGAGACACACACTCACACCACAGGGAGAGTCCACTGCACACTCTCCGCATGGCTGACATCAAACACCCACGCCACAAAACGCCTCAAGAGTGCAACGGTACTTCCATGTGCAAACGAGGAGTGTGCAAAGAGTCGGGAAACTGCTCACAGTATCAGCTACTAAGCTGAATACCTCCTCCCCACTTGTGAGCCAGAAATCTTCCTCCTAGGTGTGGAAGAACCGAGGTACGTACGACATAACCTATCAAGTGCTGCGGATGAGTGATTGATAAATAAAACACTGATTGGCCAGTAGCCAGGCAGGAAGTATAGGCGGGACAAGTAGAGAGGAGAATTGGGGAAACAGGAAGGTGGAGTCTAGTAGACGCTGCCAGCCACCACTATGAGGAGCAGGATGTAAAGTATCGGTAAGCCACGAGCCACGTGGCAAGGTATAGATTAATAGATATGGGTTAATTTAAGATAGAAGAACTAGATAACAAGAAGCCTGCCACGGCCATATAGTTTGTAAGCAATATAAGTCTCTGTGTGTTTACTTGGTTGGGTCTGAGTGGCTGTGGGACTGGCAGGTGAGAGAGATTTGTCCTGACCATGGGTCAGGCAGGACTGGAGAAAACTCCAGCAACAATCAAGTGCCCAGGAAAGCATCACACAGGAATGCTGCAGCCGCATTACCCGTCATTGCTGGTGAGAAGTGTCCGCCAAGAGGACAGCGAAGAAATACACTGGTACGTTCCTTCCCTGGCACACAAGAGTGACAGTGAGTGAACCAAGGCTGACCTGACAGTGTGGTTGAATTTCACAATACCAAAAAGTACTGTGACCAAAGTTCAAAACCAGATGAAAGCAAAACGTGATGTTTAGGGAGACGCACTTCAGTGGTGGAGCTCCTGGGGAAAGATCATTAGGATGTGATGATCATCTAAGACAGGATGCTTGTGACTTTTAGGTAGGTGGGGTCTTCAGGGGCTCCCGGGATGCTGCCAGAGTCTGGGTGTCTGTGGTGCTAGGGACTGAAGTCAGGGTCTCAGGCACTCTAGGCATGTGCTCTACTGCTGAGTCCAACAGTCTGTTTTTCCATCTGGGTGTTTCTCTTATAATAATGTCAAAACCCTTTGTACATTTTTTTCAACTGTGATACATTGTACACCTTTAAGTGGGAAAAGAAAGAAAGGCAGGAGAGAGAGAGAGAGATGGAGGAAGGGAGGAAAGGAGAGGAGGGAGGAGGGGAGCAAGACAGACAGACTTTTGGCTCCTGGCCCTAAGAGTTCACAAGTTCCAACATAGGAAATAGATGGTCGGTCATAGACAGGTTAATTTCATGACATGATAAGCCTTGTTTGTCTTTTTAAAAATGAACTAGGCAGCAAAATGGATTGTTAGTGGATAGGCTTTGAGGCAGAATTGTCTACCTAGAACTCCAACTTTACCTAAGGGTGACATTGCTGCCCCATTTGGAGAGGTGAAGGCCACCCCACCCCCACCCCCTGCCTCCTCACCTGCTGGGCACTGGGGATTGCAAACAAAGACATCACTGGCACTCCCCCAGGCAGAGGTGACTGATGCCTGATTGTGCGGGCTTCTTAGAGTCTGCCTTCTAAAGGGTGCTTTTAGTATGTTGATAATTACCGGGTAAGCCAGCAGGCACTTTTTCATTCAAAGACATTTATTTCTTAATTAAAACATGCAAATGTTAACACTTATTAATTATTTTGCTAGTTCACAGCAATATAATTAACTGACTTTTAACAGCTGAAAACGACACCACCATCCTCGAGAAACGGCAGCCGTCAGTGAGTTGTTACACAAGTCAGAAGAACTGTCGGCATTTCAGTCTGTCTCCCCACATGGCACTGCCATCCCCATGGTGTAGGGTCCCCAGCCCACGTGATAAGAAAAACAAAAACAGAGCTTTCAGCTAACCGTGGAGCTGTGTCCCAATGCCCCCTTTGAATGCTACTGTTCCCCACTTCTTAAATCGGAGTGGGCCTGTAGGTCACCCCAACCAACACAACGTAAAAGGACAACTGGGGACTTCCAGCCCTAGACGTTGGGGGACTTTGCCCTGGAGCTCTCAGAACCTGAGACCATCACACTGAGAAGCTCGCCCCGCCTCCCGGAAGATAGGAGAGCACACAGAGAGAGCGCCACTGACGGTCAGCAGCCACTATCAGATATTGGTCACCACCAGATGACCTCAGCCATGTGGCTGGCTCTCATTCTAACCCTGCTTCCTTGCAGTGAGGCCATCAACAAGTCCTGAGTTCCTTTCCTAAGATACAGAGTGGGGGGTCATGGCAGTACATTTCCACGCTGGCTACAGTAACGACTGAGTAGGATTATGGCCACCCTGTCCTGGGGTACAACTGCTCAGATGGAAAGATACCATTGACGGTGGATGCATCCCACTAGAGGACTCCAGGAGACAGCTGAGATTTGGCTGAGAACCCCTAGAAGGGTGAGAAGAGGTTCTGTGGGGAGATTTTCTCAGGGTAAGCACTGTCTGAACCTCCATGGGGCCGAGGGCTGAGGGTGCTCCCTCTCACCTCACATCTTCTGAGCACCAGTGTGTATGCTCCAGGTTGCCCCACACCTCACAGTACCTAAGAAAGCTAGCGCCGCAGCAGGCAGGGATGTGCTGGGACATAAAGCCTCTAAATGAAGCAGAAAGACGTGAAGATGATGACCGCTGGCCTGGAACTGTTTCAGCTTCTGTCCAGGAAGATCGCCTGGAAGGTGACATCGCTCCCAGGTGGAGAGGATACTGGAGAGCTGAGGATGGGGGCCTGTGGCAGCTGGAGGTCTGGAGAGCCGCTCCACACCGGGAGATGCTGTCTCTCAAGGAGTATCCGAGGGAATTCATAGGAAACAGGTTTAAGTAGCAGTCGGCTCCACAGAGCACAAAGCCAGCTAGCCCAGACTAGTGCCTGCGAGGTGGACGCTGCTATTATCATTTACAAACCAGAGATGGACCCTTGGGGAGCTTAACTGGTTTGCCTAAAGTCAACATGCAGTAAGCGCCAGAGCTGGGATGAGAATCCCAGCATGTAGGACTCCCAGACGGATTCTTCACCCCCAGGATCTTTCGGAGTGCAGCCTGCATGGTAAAAGACACACACGACTGCATAAGGCGGAGGCCCAATGCCACAGAAGCCAAAATGCCAAAGTATAAACCAGGCAACATAGCTCACACCTGTTACCCCAGCACCCAGGAGGTGGAGGCAGGAGATTGCAGTCTTGGGTATATAACAAGGTACTGTCTAAGGGATAAAAAGAAAGAAAAAATTAAAAACAAACAACAGTGACTAGACATGTCAGAGTCTCCCTCATCCCAGGAAGGAAAGTGACAGCCTGTGAGGACAGGCAATAAACTGAAGCCTCTGAATGAGGGGGGGCCCTCACCATAGCACCAACACACCCGGCCTACTCCAGCTGATTCCAGTTAAAACCCATAGAAGCCAATGAGTAAAGCCATCTGAGGCAACAGGAGTCTCTCAACCTCCTATCTAGTAAGGGAGTCAATATTCTGCCTGTAAAGAGTCAACTGTAGCTCCATACAGCTCTGATAATGGCTGGGAACATGGCCATTTCAGGAAGTCCCAAGCAAAGCACAGCCATGGACCACACATCATACAAGAGGAGGAGAAGGGCTTGAGACTAGGAGAAAGAGAGAGAGACTGTGTGCGTCTGTGTGTCTCTGTGTGCATGTCTAGTTCAAAACTATAAAAAGAATATGGCAAGTTCATAATCAATAAATGTTTAATTAAATGTCTACAAAGTAGCATGACAACCTCATTTGTTAAATTATTATTCACAGGAATTTCATTACATTTGGAAACAATCTGTGTTTTAGGTTTTTGTAATTACTTCACAAGAATTCCAAGTGTGAATGAGAAATCACAGTAAATTGTGAATTAAATAAGTTGTTCGTAGCTAGATCACTGCGAAGGCAAAATTATTTTTAAAAAGTCTCCCAAAATATTTACAGTAAAGAAAGTTATATTTAATGTGGAATTTTTTTTTAACCAGATAGGGTGGGGACCTTCAAAAGGAACAGTTCCTAGAATCTTGGAACGGGCCGCTAATGTTGACTAAGCAAAGGGGAAGGGGTGAAAATCACTGATGTAGCCAAGGTCATGAACAATCCTTTTTGAACATGCTAGAGATGTGGCGTAGGGGTAGAGCACTTGACTAGCATGCTCAAGGCCCTGAGTTTGATCCCTAGGGTACACACACACACACACACACACACACACACACACACACACACACACACAAATATACTCAACACTGGAATTTTGGTCATTAACTCTTAACAGCCTGGAGAAGGAAGTGTTTTGTGCCTATGAGCAGGGAACATGGGGTAGAACTGCCTCCATTCAAGGCCTATCCTATGCTTAACTGTGTGCTTCTGAAGCAAGTGTCTCAACTTTTCTGAACCTTGTTTTCAGCATCTGTAACATGAAGACACTAACCGAAGCCACATAAGAAGCTTGAGAGAATTAACCAAGCGGATACATCTAAGGAACATATACCATTCCTGGCACGGAGTAAGGATTACATTAGCTGTGGAAACAGATCTGCTGAGTGGACATCATCCCCCAGCCTCACTATTGGACCATCATTACTAATTCCATCTTTCTAAAGTGCGTGTGTGCAAAAGCAGCTCTCTCTGGATCACAGGCAAGGTTCATCTGCTGGGCGGAAAACTCACGAGAAGGGTGTAAAGTGAAAGACAGGCAGGAGTAGGTAGAGAGCTAGACATCATGGGCATGGGCAAAATGCACAGCCAGAGTGGAGTTTCTTATCTGTGTGAGTCCTAAAACAGCACTCCAAAACAACTGTCTGTAGACCAGTGGATCTCAACCTGTGGGTCGTGACCCCATTGGGGGTCAAGGACCCTTTCCTAAGAGTCATATATATCAGATAGCCTGAATATCAGATATTTACATTATGATTCACAACTAGCAAAATTACAGTTATGAAGTAGCAATGAAATAGCTTATGGCTGGAGATCCCCACAACATGAGGAACTGTGTCGAAGGGCCGCAGCATTAGGATGGTTGAGACAGATGACTGATGCCTATAGACACAGACATAGAGAACATTTGTCAAACTGAATGATTAATTCCTCAGCAAACTGAATCGTTAATCTGCGGCAAGTGTACACTTCCTATGAATGAACAAAGTATTTGAATGGAAATCTAGTGTTTCGCAGCCTCACTGAGAATGAAGGTCTCTTTATAAAGATCTATTGGCTGGAGTGTGAGGAGTAAAGGAAGGAAGTGAGTGATGAAAGGAAGAAATTAGACACAAAGAATCTGTAGTAAAAACTCATTTGAATAAAAAAAAAGTAAGGCAATCCCACCTCTGCTATTACATGTGTAAATATATAAGGAAGAAAGTTTAGAAGGTGTGAGTCAAGAGATTGGCACCTGCCTCTGATGGGACAGCGGGTTTTCGTAGGGAGTCAGAGCAGGGCAGTAAAAGGCAGAGGGTGCTAATAGCCTGGAGCAATGCTACAACCAGGGACTGCTCCCCTGGAGGACTCCAAAAGACTGTTCCTCGAGAGTGAGCAGCAAGGAATTCTCACAGGGAAGAAGACGATGGGTCTGCGTCTTACATACTCAGCACCATCGCCAGGCAAAGAGGTCCAGAAACAAGCCAGCTGCTAGAGGCCAAGCCAGCTCCTGAGAGTTCCTGGGAGGCAAACACATCTTCATGTTTCTCTCCACCTGAGTGGCTGAGGTGACAGAAATGTCAGCCAAGTCTGCATGCCAACCGCCTGTGACCTACTGCGTCCCATCTGAGGGCTGGAGAAAGCCCTAGCACCCTGCCCCCAAGATAGAGTCTGCTATGTGCTGTTAGGCAATGAGTCACACACTGCTCCCTGGCCTGGTCATCTGCATATATTATATATGCCCTGAGCATTCAGTACACCATGTTTTGTTTGGAGATGCATAGTATCTGCCCTGAGGGGCTCACAGATCCTGGGGGGGGGGGGCAAAGATGGAAAGACAGTCACTGTTCCAGAGGTTCCAGCCTCCAGCTGAAGGAAGCAGAGCAATACACCACCTGGAGCAGGAGGAATCAAGAGGTGGTTGCTCTCAGCGGAGCTGTGATGCTGAAAAGGATTGAGGAGAGGAAGAGCTGAGGCCAGGAGGAGCCCAGATAAACATCCACACACTCAAGGGCCCTGCAGCCAGTGCTCCTGAGGACCAATCTCCGCCATGCATGATGATGGATATTACCTCACAATGCTGTGGTGGCGCAGAATTCTGTGAACAAGTAGGGACTCTGGTGGAAAAGATTCGTCTCTGATAGTGGCCTGCCACCCAGCTCCCCAAGAAGCTATAGATAGCCAAATTAACAGGGTTCTGCTGTCTGTGAATCTTTTTTTTTTTTTTTAGGAAAAATAGTGCTCAGACAGGCTCTAAAACAGCCATCATATTTAATCCACTCATTAAGCTTGTCCTGATAATGGATTTCTCTTCTTTGACATCATTCCTTTCCCACTGACCCCCCCTTGCTGTGGCTTGAGCCATTCATACTTCCCAATGCTGAGTGGACTCAAATTCATTCTTCAGTTCATAGATGGCGAAGCTGAGACAGGGCTTTTACTTCTATTTTTTAATTGTTTATTTTCGTGTGTGCACATGTGCACATGTGTGTGCCTGCTTGTTTGTATGTACACAATATGTATGCCCAGAAGAGGATATCAGATCCCCTGGAACGGAAGTTGCAGACAGTTGTGGACCACTATGTGGGTGCTGGGTTGTGAGCGCCTGTGTGGGTGCTGGGAACCGAACCTGGGTCCTCTGCTAGAGCAGCAAGTACTCTCAACACTCTGCCATATCCAGCCCCTGAGGCAGATATCTTTAAGATGGTTACAGATATAAATTTAGTTAAACAAAAAAATCTTACTTACTGGCAATTATAACTATAAAACACGATGAAATTGAGGCTGGAGAGATGGCTCAGTGGTTAAAAGCATTTGCTGCTCTTCCAGAGGACCCGAGATTGATTCCCAGCACCCACATGGCTGCTTACAACTGCCTATAATTAGAGCTCCGGGGACACTGACACCATCTTCAGGCTTTCATGGGCACCCACAAACAGGAGGCAGACAGATGTATACATACTACTAAATAAAAATAATAGTAAAATCACTTTTTTAAATAATGATGAAGTCCTCATAAATCTTCAGAGGAGACCTATGCAATTTTAAAACAAGAAGTTAATGATAATACATTAACTGCAAATGGTTTGAAAGCTCATCCCGAGAAGCAACACTCAATGGTGCTATTCCTGCTTAACTAACCGTTCCCAAGGCCACGTGTCCTCCCAAGGTGCTATATCCTGTGGGGGGTGTCATCTCCATGGTAGTATATCCCGATGGCGCCTCTGAACAGCCATTGTACTGCTCCAATAGGCCAGTGGCTTCTAATAGAGGACTACCAGAAAGGAACCCGGCCCCCAGCCACATGTCCATTGTAACAACTACTGTGCTTCCCATAGGCTACTTGATCTACAGTGGTGTCGAGGAGCCTTTGCTGAGGGAATCTATCACAAAGCTGCAAAGGCAGTCAAGACAAACCGATCCCTGGAACACAGGTCTGCTGGAGGCCGGAGGAACTGCCTACATTTCTAGGAAGATGGAGTCCGGTCTCATCAACTTTCCAAGTGTTTCCTCAAGAGAAACCCCAGCAGGAACGCGATTCTGGCCTCTGTGACTGATGACTGGGCACTCTGTCCCTGTCAGCCCTGGTTAGGCAGACATGTTATCGTGGTCACGTTGCCTTCATCCTGCCATCATGGCTACTCCATTGTGCCAGCACTGGGGAAGTCAATCAAGGAGGCTAGCTTAAGTCACCTAGCCAAACTAGCCTCCTCAATATGCTGCTTAGTGCCTCTTCCACAGTGGATGCTGCTGGCCAGACTTGGGCCAGCATACTTGATTACCTGGCTCCCATTTGACCCCTGACCTAACAAGGAGCCCTGATTATACTTTGGATACCCAAGAACAAATGTCTGCTCTCCCATATGCAGAATGTATTAGTTATTTTGCTTGGCTCTGTGGCCAAATGTTCTGACAGGAAGTAACTCAGGAGGGAAGGATTTCTTCTGTGCACAATGTCAAGGTGGCCAGGCATGGCCGCTGGGGCTCTGGCCTCAGCACTGCAGCTGGTCACATCATGTCAGCAGATAGGAAGCAGAAAAAGACTTGGGTAGGAGCCCACACCAGACTATAATCCATAGAGCCCACCACCAGCCATCTGCTTCCACTAGCCATCGCCACTTAAAGACTTGACAACCCCCCAAAACAGTGCCACCAGCTGGGGACCAAACCCTGCAAAAACAGTGCCACCGTGTGGGAAGCAAGCACTCAAATTCATGAGCCAGCAGGAAACATTTACATTTAGACATAGCACGACGTGTTCTTTGAAATGTCAGGATATCCCATTTCCAGGAAACAGGAACCCAGCGAAGTACATGAAAATGGGCCCCTTTGGAAGAACTGGGAGAACTGTGGTAACCTCCTGCTGCCATGGTATTTCGTGGTCTTTCCCTGACACAGACCAGGAGCACCTTGCCTTCCCTTCACTCAAGTTTAAGTCTGAAAATTGGCTCATCTAGGAAACTGGACAAGAGATTCTGATGGGGGACTGTATTTATTTTTATTTTACGTGTATAGGTACTTGGCTTTCATGTGTATCTGTGCACTGTGTACATGGAATGCCCTCCGAGGCCAGAAGACAATATTGGATTCCCTGGAACTGGAGTTACAGATGGTTGTGTAGACACTGTATGGGTGCTAGGAATCAAAGCCAGGTCCTCTATGAAAGCAGCTAGTGTTCTTAACATCGAGCCATCTCTCCAGTGCCAAAACATTGGGACTTTATAAGAAGGCTAGTGGCCTTCAGCTTCCTGATTCTCTTTTTTTTTTTTTTAAGAGAGATTTATTTATTTAGAGGAGGGCATCAGATATCATTACAGATGGTTGTGAACTACCATATGGGTACTGGGAATTGAACTCAAGACCTCCAAAAGAGCAGCCAGTGTTCTTAACCTCTGAGCCATCTCTCCAGCCCCCCTGATTCTCTGTATAACCTGAGCCAAATGTCTCTAGAGATAGTATATTCCTTTAACCATCTCCACATCCCCCTAAGCATCAGGTTTCCATGGGTACCACTCTGACTTTCTCTCTCATTATATTAATAATTATGTTCCATCTGGCTTCTGTTGAGTGCCAGCATCTGGCCCCTACTACTTTGGGGTCCCATCATCTCTTGGCTATAAGAAAACCTAATTCTAAGATAGCACCTACTAACCTCAGCCCAACCTGTGAAGTCACACTGAGCTTCTCGATGACTTCAATGCCCACCTCTCTCGCATACTCTATATTACTTTGTTAAACAGATGTACTGAAGATCTGCCCACCAAACATAATAAGGAAAAATAGTCATGGATCTGATTACCAAATACGTCCACAGACTTGCCACCAAACACAGCCACAGACCTGCCACCAAATATAGCTATGGACCTGCTACCAAATATGACCACAGACCTGCCACCAAATATAGCCCAGACTTGCTACCAAATACGGCCACAGACCTACTACTAACTGTAACCACAGACTTGCCACAGATGTCATCCTTGGTGATCGTCCCAGCACTGGACAGTGTTCTCACCCTTGCATGCCCAACTTCTCTGCGTGTTTCGATCACTTCTTCCACTGTTAGCTACAGCATTTCTGACATTTCTACCTCACCTAAAATGAGCCACTCTGTTTCCACACCTCCAAGAACCATGCACACTAGATCCACTTCCCAGAGTCTTTGCCAAGTTGTTAATCCTTTATTGTGGGAGAGTAGTCCCTACTAATAAACTTCAGTTACCCAACTTTATATGTTCTCTTGATCTGGACCCCTCGGAATGCGGGTGTGTGTTCTCTCCCAGCTCCTGTGACGCAATGTTGATTCTGTCCCCCATATCCCTTTCCTCCTAGAACATCCCCAGCCAGATCACAGTATTACAGCTCAATCCCACTTGCTGGCCCAGTGGCCTTGTCTGAAAGCAAGAGAGGCTACTAGCCTCTAATAGGGAATCTCCAACAGGCCTTTGAGGACTTGGATTGGGAAATTCATGGCTATTTACTTAAACGATGCCAGCAGTCCAGGAATCTCAGGATTCAATTCTGCCCAGCTCAAGGCCTTGACCTCAAAATAGCAAGGCTTGCCCAAACAGAGAATCAGCCTCCTCTGGGACACAGCTATTCTTGTAATTAAGTTCTGGGTCTGATGCTCCGATCTTCCTGCCATCTGGCTGCAGCTATACACTTAGCCTTCAATTGGTATTAATCACCTCTAGCCTTCATCAGCTCCCATCAATGCATTCATTGTCCTTGTCTTAGTTTAAGTTTTTATCGCTGTGAAGAGACACCATGACCACAGCAACTCTTATGAAGAAAACATTGAATTGGGGTGGCTCACTTACACTTGCAGAGGTTCAGTCCATTATCATCATGATAGGGAGCATGTCGGCATGCAGGCAGACATGGTGCTGGAGCTGAGAGGGCTACATTTTGCAGATAACAGGAAGTCGACTGACTCACTGGGCAGTATCCTGAATATAGGAAATCTCAAAGCCCACCCCCACAGTAGCACACTTCCTCCAACAAGGCCATACCCACTCCAACAAAGCCACACCTCCTAATAGTGCCACTCCCTATGAGATTATGGGGCCAGTTGCATTCAAACTACCATAGCCCTATCTACAAACATCCGATCTGTTTTCTTTTAAATAACTACCTTCCCTAACCAGTGTACCCACAGTTCTCTGTACAGATTAAGTGAATGGACAGATCTTAGGATATTTGACTGGATGGGTGGGTGGATGGGTGGATGGATGGATGGATGGATGGATGGATGGATGGATGGATGAATGGATGGATGGATGGATGGACGGACACATGGATGGATGAAGTTCCACTGAACCCTGCTAAATTATTCTGAGAAAGAACTAAAGGACATCTGGACACCAGTGGCATGTATTAACGAAGGGGTTTTACTAGTACAAGAGTGCTAACAATATACACAGGGTGACTGGGGGCTCTAATAATCAGTAATTAATAAGAGATCAATAGGATCAAAACTGAAAATGACCACGAACAACTAATCTAAATCCTAAAAAGCTTCAGTAGGAATATTCAGCCTAAGGGACCCTGCCCACTATGCCTGGAACCCTCTGGACTACAGACCTATTTCACTCTCAGCATCCATCCCTTTAGAATATTTTGCCAAGTTGGATTTATGATAAAGCTAACAGGCGAGGCCAGGGCAAGAGAAGGAGAGGGCAGAGTTTCTTAACATCAGAAAATGCTGCCATTGCTTCTGGACAAGCCCAGGGTGATGAGGCCCTTTCTGTCCCCCACCCCCGACCCCCAGTCATTTATCAAACCTCTCCAGGCAGTAGGAAATCTTTCAACCTCAAGACCAATGTCCTTTTGTTCACTTGGAGTCCAGTATGGAGACAACGTGGCAGGCCTGAACGCAGGTGTACCCACTGGGTAGTCCCTGGTCTTCCTGCCACTGCTTCAGACATTCTCATTAAGTGCTTGAATGTCTCATTTCTCAAATCTGATTGTCACAGGCTTTTTGCTAAAAATACGTTCTCTATCCAGAACCCTGCTGTGCCCTGTACCAGATTTACCTCATCTGTGAGACCCACTGGAGGACAGTGGGCGTTACAGACTCAGACACACGTTATCAGAGTCCAGGCTTCTGCTGATGTGACCTCAGGGAAGATAAATTTCACCTTCCCTGAGGTCAGTCTGCCCCAGCCTTCCAATCACAAGATTGGTCTCTTGGGATTCAAGGGCTTAGTCATCTCATTAACATAAACTGCAGGATTGAGGATCACTCAGGAAATTGCAGTAGTTTTACAAACTTCATGACAGGACCCCAAAACAACAACAACAACAAGAAACCCAGAATTCTTTATAACGTAGCAGCAAGAGGATTGTTGTAGCTGCTCTATGGAGAGGTGGGCCACAGGAGGACACATGGACGCCACCTGAGGGGCTCCTAGGGAGACACCTTGATTGCCTTCTTGCCTCTTCTCCCCTGGTCCATTTCCCAGATCTGGTCTTCTGCCTTCCCTGAGTCTGGTTTATCTGTTTGATTGTTGTTGTTATTTTGGTTTTTTTTTTTTTTTTCTTCTTTCCTACAATACATCCTGATCACAGCCTCCCCTCCCTCCACTCCTCCCAGACCCCCACCATCTCCCCTCTCCCCCAGATCCACTGCTCCTCCATCTCAGAAGAGAGCAGGCCTCCCAGGGATAGCAACCGAACAGGGCAGAATAAGATGCAATAAAACTAGACACAAACCCTCATATCAAGGCCGGACCACGTTGTTTTGGGTTTTGTTGTTGTTGTTTTGGGTTTTGTTTTTTGCTTAAGTTATCTAGAATTGGTTTCCACTGTTTTCTACCAAGAACCCTAACTGGCCTGCTTTCTCATTTCCTTTGTATCCCTTGGTTTCCATAGTTTTCCATAAAATGGATTGTGGCTGGACCTGAGTTCCTAAGTGATGTGTTCCTATTCCGGATGCCCACACTGGTTCTCAGTTCCATTTCTGAATTCCCAAGAAAGAAAAATCTCATCTTCCCACTGGGTGCTGCACACTCAGTCCAACAACATGGATCTGGGACAATGATACTGCACAGTGCAGCGTGGCGGCCAGGACTGCACATATCTATAATACCTTAAAAATAGAATCCGCACAAGTTTCTCCCCACAAGTGAAAAGCGTTGAACAAGCAGGAAGGAAAACCAGGATTGCCAAGAAGGTAAACCTTAGCTAAGGCGGCACAGAACCTGGGGTGGCTGTGGCGCTTTGGACCCACAGGAAGGGTTCTAGCCAGCCCCTGGGGAAAAGGTGACGGATTGTCAGGAAGCAGGGGAATGAACTAGGAAGTCCTAAACACAGGAAGGAAGCATCAATGTGGAAGAAAACTGGGATCCACTGAGCTTTCATTGGTGGGAAGGTCCGACGATCTTTCATTAAACCAAGGCATCAAGTCAGAACGAAGGTGCCGAGCATTTGAGTACATTGGGTGTGAGGTTGGTGATGGAGGGCGAAGGATAGGAAAAACCTAAAAACATTTTCAGAATAGGATGAGCAGTTAGTATGAACATGAAAGAGAGAAAAAAAGTCAAAATTACACTCACAAAATTCAGACTTCTTGATGAGGATGCAGTGAGTCACGAAACCAGAAAGGCCTGGCGGCTTGTGAATCTGTTCTGTGCCACGTGGGGGGAGGGGGGGCGCTGTCCGTGTTGGTTGCTCTGCTGCCCCTGCGGTCGGGGCAACCGTGTGGGCTGTGGCCGCAGGGGCCTCTGGGATCTAACCCAGAGCTGTTTCTTCTTTGCAGGCATCGCATTTTTGATGACACAGCGCAGTTTCCAGCCAGTTGTGGCATCTTCGTATGCTGCCTGACCCTTTTAAGGCTTCTTTCCTCTCTTCTTACCTTTGCTCAGTTTTTTCCGTCCCTCCTTTTTATCCCTGGTCTCTTCCACGTACAAGCCAAAGCGAAAATGGCCTTAATCATGAATGATAACCACAAAGTAGTTCCAATGACACATCCGTATTAGGAAAGGGATACTACATATTTGGAAATATGATTTAATACTGGTTGTTAAAAAAAAAAAAAAAGGAATATATAACAACAAATTAGCAAGTCTTGGAAAGGGCCCAAATTTTTCTTTAAAATCTCCACCACAGCATCCATGTGTGTTTCAGCCTTTAATTCAATCTACTTTTCCATAGACACCATCATTTAGTAAAAATTAAAGCCTTTGTCAATATATTTCAGCAACAGGAGATTAAATTACTTATGTAAATACAAATATGGCATTGGAAATGTTCTCTTGCTATATTTTCTTGCAAATACACAATATGGAATCAATATTATGATGATAATGAATGGCTGTAGTGGGCCAACTCAGGAACCTGGCTACATTACTTTAAAAAAAAAAAACACCTTATTTATTTATCTATTTATTGGGGTGGGCTTATGCATGGAGATCAGAGGACAACTTACAGGGATGGGACTCAGGTCATTAGGAAGGCAGGAAACTTTACCTACAAAGGCATCTCTCTAGCCCAATGACACTTTTATGAAAAGCAGCATTATATCTTCAAACAAACAGACTTTGAAGCTGATTTCTGGTAATCTAGTTTTTAAAACCTGAACAATGCGTAACTTAGTGCGACGGCTATTCTTGATTATCAACTTGACTACATCTGGAACTAAAACCCAAACATAGAGGCCACACCTGTGAGGGATTTTTGCTTAATTTGAAATAGGAAGATCTGCTTCTATTCCAGATTTCTGAGTTAGGAAGACACATCTTTAATCCAGATCTTTTGAACTGGGAAAAGACATGCCTTTAATCTAGATCTTGAGGCAAGAAAACACACCTCTAATCTGGGCCAGACCTTATGCTGGAAGCCTACTTAAGGACATGGAAGAAGGAAGCTTTTGCTCTTTGCCTGCTTGCCCTCACCTTGCTAGCAAGTCTATTTTTTCCCTGGCATTAGAGCCAACTTCTTCAGGATTCCAGTGTATACTGAAAGTCAGCTGAGACATCCAGCCTTGTAATCTGAGAAACTACTGGATTCTTGAACTTCCTATTCAGAGCCAGCCATTGTTGGACTAGCTGGACCACAGTCTGTAAGCCATTCTAATAAATCCCCTTTCTATATACAGAGAGAGATTTGTTCTATAAATTCTGCTACTCTAGAGAACCCTGACTAATACACTTAATAAAAGGATTCCAATAAGAAACTCGAGCATAGTGATGGAGAATTGGAAGGCACAAGTTTGATATATATGAATTTCCTTTTATCACTAATCCATTGGTTTTGGTAAGCAGTCAGTTCTTTGTTTTTCTTAAGCAGTCGTTATGAATTCGCTAGCTCCCACTGTGAAAAAAAGACGAGCTAGAGGTACGAGCTTTACCACATGAGTTTTCTGGATATATTTCTTAACGCTCCCTACCTCTCCTCAGAGCGGGGTGCTTCTGTCAGGGTACAGCCCTTCTTGCTTAGCTTAGCACTGCCGTCTCCCTCTCATTGTCCACACAGCCAGATGCAGCTGCATTTATTTACATTTTTGTTAAATGAATGAAACTCTTAGCTTGTTGACATATTGGAAAGGCTAAAAATGTCCCATTTAAACTCCTGCTCACAACTGCATCCGCATGGGTGGCAGCTGAATTAGCCCCACTTGGTAGCAGAGTTGATTTTCAAGGGAGATGTTTGCAGGAAAATGAAGGGTTTGGAAAGCCTTATTACTGGGTGACACAGAAGAGGCTATTTCGGTTGTGTTTCAAGTTTCCAAGAGAAATTTCAACTCAAGGCCATGAGACAAAAATCACAGGCACAAAGGGGAAGGAGAGACACTGTATTTCTGTTCAGACTTCCCACAGACTGCTCCCCAGTCACCGGATCACCTTGGTTTGAACTTGTGGCAGTGAAAAAGATCAGACATTCTGGAACTCTTACCACAGACTTCACAGCCAACCTCCAATTACCCACACTGTGGGATCTGAATAGCCTCCACTCATTTGCGGACATCTACCAAGAGGCGACGATGAATGAAAGAAAGCCTGTGTGATGGAGGCTGCAAGGCAGGGACATGGGAGTGGACAGAAGCCACTAGTTGCCCCTGTGGAACTTACAGTGTGGAAGGCAATTGACTGGTGTGTTGAGCAGGATGGGAGAACCATTGTAGTAGAGAAGCAAGTAGCGTGGCTGAAGTGGGGGATGAACCAAAGAAGCCGCAAGAGGAGGTGGGTTGAACTGTCCGGGAATTATATCCCTCAGATGGCATCAGCAAAATACAGAAGTAGAAATGGCGTGGTCAGGGGAGGATGCAGCAAGTGTGTGAGCATGAGAAAGGTGCTTAGGGCTAAGTCCTAGAGAGCCTTAACATCATAACAAGCAAGTGAACCAGATACGCTGGGCAGAGGCAGGTTTTTGAGAAGGCAAAACTGTCTTGCCCATATCAGATGGGAAGACAGGTCATGTGACAAAGAAAAGACAGTTGGAAATCTGGTATGTCACCAAGTTGCTGAGGTAATCCTGAAGAGCTCATGGGAGCCGCAGCATCAAAGCACTAAGTGAGAAAGCTCCAAGGAAGAGAGGACACAGTCTGGGGGAAGGAAGCCAGCTGGGTGGCCCCTGGGCTCCCTCCCTCTCTCTGCAAGCGAAGGGCCATCTGCCCCCACAGAAGGCACAGGTCCTGGTAGGCAGATGCTGTAGAACGAGGTCCTCTGAACCAAACGGCCACCATCGTCAGCAAATCAGCTGTGCCTGCTTGCAAGAGACTATCAGATCAGGCCTGTTGATTGTTGCTATCACCTTAGAGTAGAAAGGGGTGCAGGCCTTCACTGGACCCTTGCCTAGGATTCCAGTGGCCCCCCAGCCATTTGTACGCACCCCAGCCCTAACTGCGCCTGGCCTCTGGAGGTGCTAGAGTGCATAGGCTCAGGAAGATAACCGGAGGGAACGGGGAGACAGATCCCTCCATCTACGCACTATGAGAAGCCATCATCCCACTCTGGGTGAGACTTCCTAGTGCAGCTGCTTTGGGGTCTGCAGGGCAAAAAAAAAAAAAAAAAAAAGTTTGAGCTCACTTCCAGATTTTGAAAACCCACCAGTCCCTGAGCTCAAAATCCCACCAATCCTTGAGTTTACCCCAAGCTCAGGACTTGAAATTCCACCCTGAAAAATGCCACCACCACCCCCAAAAAAAACCCTATATAAGCCTGTCTCCCACTCAGTTCTCGGCTGCTTCTCACCCAAGCAGAGGCAGCCACCTCTGTATCATTCCCAACAAATCTCTTGTGTGAGGTTTGTTGTACGATGTGACTTTGTGGTTTTCCTTGGCTCTCATCTGCCAGGATACCTTTCCCCTCAGCACTTACAGGGTCAACCACACCCACACACTCAACCAAAGTCACTGGTTCGCTATATAAAGCTTTGGTGGAACCACACCTTGGTTTGCCATTGGGGCCTATGTGGGGGGAATAAATGTCTCTTACACATCTGCAGGGAAGGAATTCTGGCAACAGCAGCCACCTCCTGAAGTTATCATAGGCTCTCCAAGCTCTGGGACCCACCACCTGCCTGCTCAGCCTAGAAAGGTAATGGCACCCGAGTGAGTAGTAATGACCTGGTTGGCAGTAGCCACCCCTCTCTCGCCCTTGTCCACGACTGTAGACAAAATTCTAAACGGTCTCACTAAATAAGAAACACGGAGCCAAATACAGAGTCAAGAGCCCAAGAGGTCAGAGCACTAGTGAATAGCCTTTAGCTTACCAGTCGCTGCTGTCCTTCCCCAAAGAGCCCTCCTGTGTGACTATCTTTTTATTGCCTCTCTGTTCTGCCTTCTCATTGGCTCTAAACCCAACCACATGACTTCCTCTTCACTGCCTGTCTATACAGACCTCCAGGTCTCTATGGTTGGTCCTGGGATTAAAGATCCGGGTCACCGCTTGGCTGTGTCCTTGACCACACAGAGACTCTGTCTGCCATGTGATCGGATTAAGGGTGTGTGCTACCAACTGCCAGACTTCTGCTTAATGCCTTGCTTTTACCTTTGATCTCCAGGCAACTTTATTTATTAAAATACAAATAAAATCACATTTCAGCACAAAAAAAAAAATATCACCATACACAACTTTGTGGTGTCCCTTCATCAAACTCTCCTCAGATACTGTTGAGTGGCCTCTGGTCCCTCCCCAGCCCATACAGCTCCCAACAGTCTCATTGTGCCATCATCAGCTATCAGAGCTTGGGAACAGCAGGTCACTAAGGTCACTCAGCGGGGTGCACTAATACAAGAAAATGAAACTTTAAGACAAGTAAACATCCATGAAAGGGACCCTGCCATTGTTTCCAAGAATAACAAAGTACCACCTAGTAAATAGCTTCCAGCAGAAGAAATTGATTGGCTCACAATTCTGGTGGCCAGAGTCTGAAATCCAAGTGTCAGCAGAGCCATGTCCCTCGAGAACCTGTAAGAATACGCTCATTTCTAGGTCTGTTGGTAACCTTGAACACTCCTGACTGTGACCAGACTTTACTTTCAGCCTCTGTGATCAAAGAGCACTCTCCTGGACATTTCTGCATCACATGGACCCCTCTCTTCTGAGTCTATACCCAAGTCTGCCTCTAATGAGAATATCACTCCTATTATGAATTAGGGGTACCCAATGACTTTATCTTAATTTGATTATATCTGCAAAATCTCTACTTGTCATAAGGCCCTAATCTGACCTGCTGTATGTTAGGAAGGCAATACCTTTTGGAGAAATACAACTTAGCTCGTAACAAGATGCCATATCCATGCTGGTGCTGACAAGGGTTTCTCTGTGCTCCTGAGCCCATGGTCACCACTTCCATAGATTTCAATACAAAACCCAACCATCTCAGCTCTGAGACCTCTGAGACCATAGGCCTTGCCGCTGGGACATATCAGGCTGGCAATAGGACTTTAATAAGACAGAAATTCTAGAGGCATGTATAGACACTGCTTTCTTCTGTATCTAAGCTCTGTCTGGATCACTACATTCTCCTATTTGGAATGCCCTCCTCTCTCCCTTCTATTTGTATGAATCAGCCAAATCAAGCCATTTCCAATGGGCTAAATCTGGCTTCTCTGTTCCTTCACATTCCCTGAATGATTCCAGCCCACATAAACCTCTCCTGAATAGACCAATATATTTATTAGAATGTTCATTCTACAAATGACATCATTTAGCTCCTTTTTCAATTGACTTTTTTTTTTTTTTTACTCTTAGACTAAAGATAGAAACCCTCATGTCCCCTGAATCACCTAGCCCCAACCATTTCATCAGCACAGTTTCCTCTTTCATTCATGCTGGGTATCCGGGCCTTTCAGCTCTTCAGAAGTACATGTTCCGTGGGACCTAAAGCTTGCTCGGCTTATTCTCTCACTCCTAACATGGCTCTCTCCAGAAAACAATTCCAGAATCCCCTAGGTTGAATCTGTCTACTTTAGATGCTCATGTTGTCTAAAAGCGCACACCAAACCTCATCACTGACGTCAGTAGAGTGAGTCATGTCTCACTGAATACCTATGTGTCTCCCTTCTGGGCATTGTGACAGCAGGGTCCACTCTATCTCACGGCCCACTGGACCCCAGTGCCTGGCTCCACACTTGGCATGCCGCAGGTATTTGGTAAGCATCTATTAAAAGAGTGAAGAGATCAGTGTGGCTGCAGACAAGGAACACGTGCTCATTTCTCTATCCACACAACCCTGGATCTTGACCCTTCATGTCTACAAGAAACAATGATAAGAAGGATGTAGAATCTGCGGAGATACTAGAAACTCTGTGCTGACTCCATCACTAGAAAGTCTGCCCTATCCGGCTCCCCAGGAAGAAATCATTTCATCCCAAGGAGTAAAAGAAGTAAATTAAAAAAAAAAAAAAAAGTAGGGTTAAAATTCCAGATCTAGGGCAGTGTGTTAGTTACTACTCTATTGCTCTGAGGAAATATCATGTCCAAGGAAATTTATAAGAGGAAGCATTTAATTGGGGGCTTGCTTACAGTTTCAGAGGGTTAGTCTATTATCATCATGGCAGGGAGCATGGCAGCATGCAGACAGGCAAGCATGGTGCTAGAGAAGTAGATGAGAGCTCACATTTGATCTGTAAGTTGCAGAGAGAGAGACAGACAGACACAGAGACACACACAGAGAGAGAGAGAGAGAAGAGAAAGAGAGAAAGAGAGAGAGAGAGAGAGAGAGAGAGAGAGAGAGAGAGAGAGAGAGAGAGAGACTGACCCTGGTATGGGCTTTTGAAACCTCAAAGCTCACCTTCAATGACACAACTCCGCCATCAAGGCAACACCTACTTCAATAAGGCCGTACCTCCTAATCCTTCCCAAACAGTTCCACTAACTAGGGACCAAGCATTCAAACATAGGAGCCTATAGGGCCCATTCTCATTCAAATCACTCCAGGGAAAAAAGATGGTTCCAGAGGTTAATAACACCTACTGCTTTTACAGAAGACCTGAGTTTGGCTCTAGGCATCCCCACAACGGCCCACAACTACCCGTAACTCCAGATCTAGGAGATCTGATAACCTCTTCTGGCCTCCAAGGGCCCCTGCATGCACATGGGGCACATAGACTCACACAAACATACACATTAAATAAATAAATTGCTATTAATGAAATAAACATTTTTAGAAGTCTAATTCCACAAGAAACAAAATATCTTGTTTTTCTTCTTCCATGGGCAGACTCCAGATTTAGAAAGTACATGTGATGAGAAAGCAAAGGGTGGGGGAAGCAGTAAGGGAGGGACACCAGCCCAGAGCAAGGAGGTACAGGTGAGGACAGTAGGGTGTAAATAGGACAGACATGCTATCATGATGCATGTGTGTAAAAGTGCCCTAATCAACCCCATTGTTTTGTAGGCTGCTGTGGAGTAATCCTCTTAGACACTATAAAGATTTGTCATTCAAATTGGTTTAATAAAACGCTGATTGGCCAGTAGCCAGGTAGGAAGTGTATGCGGGGCAACCAAACGAAGAATGATGGGAAGGAGAAGGGCAGAGTCAGAGGGTCGCCTGCCAGATGCAGGAGATGAACGTGCCACGCTAATACAGGTACCACCATGTGGCAGAGTGTAAAAAAGGACTATGGATTAACTTAAAATGTAAGAGCTAGTTAGTAACAAGCATGAACTATGGGCCAACCATTTATAAGTAATAATCAGCCTCTGTGTGATTATTGGGGACCAGGTGGTCAGGACAGGAAATGTCTTTTAATAGTATACTAAGAAAATTAATTTTAAAATAGAATAAAACCCCAGTTCTGCATCTTGGTGGCTATGTAGCTTTGGATGTGTCTCACCTCATCTTTGTCGCCTGTCCGTGTAGGGAAAATAAATCCTGATCTCACAAATTGCTGTATCATAGTAAGTGTGATTTTTACCTTGAAAGTGTCTCATGAGCACAAAAGCCTGTAACATATGAATACTAATACTGATGACAATATTTATAATAACTACAGTTGAAACTTGACCTGTGAAATCTCGTTTACTCAATAAACATTAAGTAATTGAATAATCACTTCAGAGAAACAAAAATCACATAGAAGCATCACAATCAAAACACACTATTGCATAATTAAGTTATCCAAAGAAGACCTTCTAACATATCTTCTGGCCCCCTCTGGCCTTGGCCTACAGGTAGCCTTACTCTTGGCTCTGGAGAACTTTGGAGGCTACATTCTCGAGAGGCTCTGCCTCGATTTATCCTTAGCAAAGTGTAACCCTTTCCCACCCCAGAAGACAGACTGCTTTCCATGCCTGTATAGCACAATATGACGCCAATGAATGTCCACTTTGGCTGAAGTGGTCCTGGTTGCCATGCCAACATCATCATCATCTAGGGATTTAGGATGACATGCCTCGGTTAGTTTTCCTTGTTGCTCTTAAGAGACGAGACATTTGTTTGGGCTCAGGGTTAAGATGATAGAGGCCCAATATGGTGCAGAAAGCATGGTGGCTGGAATCACTGAGTCTATAGCAGCAGGAGCTCACAGCAGCAGGTCCTCATATGGCCTCGATCAGGAAATAGACAGCCTGGTCAGGAAGCAGGCCAAGCTATCGCCCCCTAAGGCTCACCCCCATGACCTCCACCAGCTATGCCTCCCACCCTAGAGGCCCCACAACCTCCACAAACAGCATCACCAGCTGGGACCAGGTGACCAAACACATGAGGCTGTGGGGGCAGGGTGGCACCTCACATTTGCCATAGCAACTTCTAACCTCTCCTGATGCCTCTGCCGTGAAGATAGAGTCCACCATCAGAAAGATCACTCCGCCTTCAGCAGGCAAGGCCTAACTGCAGGGTTCAAAGAACTGTGCGAAGTGTTCCTTTCCTTTGCTAAGGAGTCCCATTTGGTCCCACTGATGTGGCCCTTGAGAAGTGATCTCTCGCCTCTGCTTCCCTCCCGCCTGTGCCCTCTAGTGCCCTCTACCGTCTCCCAGGAAGTTGCATATGCTCTTCACTAGGTGTCTGAGTGCGTACTGCACAGAGATGTCTGTGGAACGCTCAGTCTTGTCTTGTCCTCATGTTCAGGCTGACACATCCCTTGGACAACCTTTGCTTCTTGCTGGTATTTACCCTTTGACCCCACTCTAGCCAGTATGGCGCAATAACATAATGACGCTTCTCTCCGCTTCTCATTCCTGGATGCTGCTGCTGTGACCCCCCTTTTATCCTTTCTTGACAAGACCCCGATAAATAAGCACACTGGTGGGTTGATCAGATTGCATCAGAAGGAGAGCTTCTCTGCTGGTGTGTGGAGGATGGCAGGGTAACACAAAGGAAGCCAGAACAAAGCAGAACTGCTTGGAACCAAAACACACTGGCACCCCCAAATCCAGGAGGCCGTCTGACTGCCAGACTCACCTGCCTCCCCCTTTCTCGTGGGCTGGGACATGTTCCCTGCAGGCCTATCTCTTCCCCCAACACAGGGAGCAGGCCGAGCAATGGGCAACACCAGCGGTCTGCCTGCTGCAGACACATTCACACAGCTCTCTAGAAGAGGGCAGAGACCTTCAAAAGCCATTTTTGTGACATACCCCACAGGTGACATGATCAGATACAGCATTAGGCAAGCACAGTGGCACACTCCTATAATCCTATGGTAAGGCAGGAACAGGAAGAAGTCATTTTAAAGATGATTTCGTCTCTATATTCTGATTATAAGATACAATGACACAGAAACCACTATATCATCATGGTAGCAAAATGCGAAATGCGAAATGAATAAAAACCCCAAGTCATCTACAACTCGATGATCCAAGGGTAGCCAGACTTTGAGTCTTGTGTGTAAAGATACAGACACAGACATATGTACATGTTTGCGTAAAAATATTTCTATGTGTTGTGTCCTGTTTTTATTTCCTGTCATTGTATCAGTGTCAAGCTTCCATAACTCTAAGTCCTTTTAGAAACATTTTGCATGAAATTCTGCATAATGTTTCATCATAGGCTCTTAGCAAAATCCTGTGCTATAAATACAGAGTGGAGCTACTGGTAACATGTGTTCATTAAACAGAGCCTGGCATGAGCATGTGCCAGCCCATTTCAGGGTTTGCTGCCTCAGTGACAACCCTCAGTGACAACCCTCAGTGACAACCCTCAGTGACAACCCTCAGTGACAACCCTCAGTGACAACCCTCAAGCGAGCTTCTCAACTGATCCAACAGTCACTTCTTCACTGAGGCTTCTGTGAAATGCAGGCGGTCACATGCTCCTGTGGCAAGAGGCATCTTCCCTCTCTTTTGAGATGAACATTTATCTTGGTGCTTCATGCAATTCCTTGAACAGATGGCTGATAAATAAACTTGATTGTTTACAGTGTCATTCAGACACAGGAACGACAGCAGGCTAGTGATATTCAAAGATTTCTCCCTGCTGTGCCTCTCCTGAGCAGCATTATCCTCCAGAGAGATCTGCACAGATTTCGTCTTTCTGTCCATCAGGTACCAACCCCACAAGACTGGTGCCTACAGTGAGCATCCAAGTTCACTGAGCCTTTTAGCACTGTCTTGGCCCATTGGTGCTGCTATAACAAAAGACTATAGCCAAAGCTAGCTTACAAACACCAAAAATATATCAGTCACGGCCCTAGAGCCTGGGAAAGCCAATGCCAAGGTGCGAGGAGACATGGTGTCTCAGGAGGTAATCCACTTCAAAGATGGCACCTTCTTGAAGCTCCCATTTGACAGAAGGGGGAGCACACTTCCTCCAATCTCTTTAGGACATTAGTCCATTTGCGAGGCTAGAGCTATCTTCTGAAATGACCATCACACTGGGGATTGTTTCAACCTATCAGTTTTGAAGACACAAATATCAAAACCATAATAAGCACCTACATTGGGTCTCTACTGTGACACACGCTTTGGAGTTCTGATACCAAATTTTATGGGAAGATAAAATGTGTATGTGGCGGTGTGAATAAGAACGGCCCCCAGAGGCTCATGCACTCAGATGCTTGGTCTCCAGGGAGTGATGCTATTTGAAAGGATCAGAAAAGTGTGGCCTTGTTGGGGGAAGTAGGTCACTAGAGGCAGGCTTTATGGTTTCAAAAGCCCATGCCAAGTCCAGAGTCTCTCTGGTCCTGTGGATCAGGATGTAGCTCTCAGCTACCTCTCCAGCACTATGCCTGCCTGCCTGCTGCCATGTTCCCTGCCGTGATGATAAGGGACTAACCTCTGAAACTGTAATCAAGCCCTCAATTAAATGTTTTCTTTTAAAAGAATTGCCTTGGTCACGGTGTCTCTTCACAGCAATAGAAACCCTAACTAAGACAGCATACAATCACCATACAAAACAACAACAACAACAAATACAACTATGGTTATGTAAATCTACTGTGCCCACCTTGGTCTCTGGCCCACAACACTGTGTGGTGTCAAACCCAGGCCAAGCTGAAGCAGAAGACAGAGGGAGAATACAGTACTCCCCAGGCATTGGGTGCTGAATTAGTGGCAGAAAGGGTCTTGGCAACCCTTCAAAATAGCCGTGAACAGTACACACCCCCTCCCATGGGATGCAACAAGCCTACCCAGGGCCTCCTACAAGCTTCTGTCTCCTGACTCTTAATTTTACAATTTCTTGTTGATGTTCTGAAATCTTTCCTCTCAGTTTTTGGTTCTTCTCATCACACTCCAAGGAATCCATCCTTCCTTAATTGGTTATATGTTGGAGTACCACAGAGTGTCCAACACCCTCAAAGCACATGGAACCATATTTACATGTCCCACAGAGAACTGTGGTCACAGGGTCTTCAATTTCAAATCTCAGATGCTCATAAAGAAAATACGAAATTTTTTGGTTCATGTCACAAACAAGTTCAGGAGTGTCATTGTCTCCTTAGCTCTGATGAGGTGACCTGCTCCACCTCTTTCCATCTCCTGCCCCATTTCCACATCTCTCAGCTAAAAGCAGGCAAGCACTTCACCTGCGGCTTTTTCCCCTGCACCAGGAAGGAAGTTCCAGTGATCCTGCCCTCAGGTGTCACCACATTAGTGTCATAGAGAACAAAGCTTCTCTCTCCCAAAGGGTTCCAATCCTTCAGGAACTGAATCCCATTACATAGCTCTTGACTTGAGCTGTTTGCCTGCTGTGAACTGACCCCTGTACCTGCAGGAAAGGCATGGCAAAGTCTGAGCTAGTCAGTGAGAAGAAGCTGTCTCCTCAAATGATAAGAGAGTGCTGTTTTCAAAGAGGAAGATGCTGACTGGATGTAGGTGAAATAACGATCGTGAATCGTGGTCCACGCTTCAACATCTCATCTGCACACCTCCTTCTTTCTATCCGCACAATCTTAATGGCCTCCCACACCATATAACACACCAACAAACACACACACACACACACACACACACACACACACACACACACACACACACACCTCAGAGTCTTCATTCTTCTTCAGTCACAGGTAGCCTAGAAGGATGTCTTGTTTTACACCCAGTCCCAAGATGAGGTATTTCTCAATGAGCTCTAAATATAGCACTTCATGGTTTGATAGCTTATAAACTAAATGATGAGTGTAAGCATCCCCAACACACTTGGCACACAAGAGTAAGGAGAAGACAAAGCAATATTATTGTGCTGCCTGCTTTCAACCAGATCCACTGTCTTATTATTATAACTAGTACCTATAATTCTTTCCATCATCTGGCTCTGACCCAGTCATTACACATAGGTGCTGTGTGATCTTGTGGCTGGTGATCTTGCTCTGGGGGAATACCCATGCCCAGAAGGATGCTCACTACCTCCCATCCTGCAGGAATGCAAGTCCAATTCCCAGTCCTCTCTAATTTCACTCTTATCTTTCTTTCCAGTCACATCACATGACAAGGACCTCACATGTTCTAACCCTGCAAGGCACATTACCTGACTTTCAGCATCCAAAGGCAAAGGGGGCCTCTTATATGTAAACCAAGACATGTTTTCAGGCAGGTCAGTTTTGACAGAAGCTAGACTCTTGTTCACAGAACCTGAGTTTCGGGAAGTAGCTTGCATACTCCACAGTCTGGAAAGTTCCACCAAGCACTTCAGCAATCCCACCCTAGATGGCACTGGCTGTGGGGCCCAAGATGGGATAGGCAATGACTTAACTAGCTGCTTTATTAGAACATAACATGGCTGTGATCGTCTTAGCCCAGGATGGAACTCCTCACTGCCTTCCACCCAACCCTGAGTCAGCCAATTCCAGTTTTAAAATCTGTTACTTACAACATTTCCCTACTTGTTTCCGGCTCCGAGCAGGAAGTAAAGATGCCGCAGCTGTGCCACAGCAGACCACTGAACCAGCTGGGAAGTCCGTCATCACTGCCTTCAGAGCTCCAGGAAGTTAGTTCATCTGGACCCCCATTTCTCATTCGCTCTCGGTTCCTTCCTTTTTGCTGGTTTCATTTGATCGTTTATTCATTCAGGCAGGCCAACTAGTGCATCCAGGCTTGCACGTCGCCTCCTCAGACACCATGGGGTAAGGAGAACTTATTCCCAGTATTCAGACAGAAACCCTGAAATTGATCCCATGGGTCTGACTCAGGTCATTTGCCCACCTTGGAATGATAAGAAACAGAGTTCCCTCCATGCCCAAAGGAACATCAGAGTCTACTTCCAAAGAAGGCATGACAGGTGGGCAGGTAGAAACCAAAGATGTCCTCAACAGTCACTGATGGCTTAGAAGCATCTCAAAACTTTGCACACCACTCTTTCTGCCCATCCCCTTCTCCTCCCCAGGCTTCCTGATAGAATCTCACTTTGGCGTGCTTAGCTGTTTACCTGGTATCATTGTGAGTCCTTACTTATCTCAACCAGTTATCATACGTGCCTTCCCATTCTCCAGATTATTTAATTGGGAGATTCATAACAGGTTCCAGTCAATTAGATGAAGGAGAAATCTGGGGAGGTGATTTTCTTTACCGAAAGAAAGAAATGTGTACAAAGCCTGTCTGCTGTCCTAGACACCTCTGAACTCACTCCCAGTTCTTGCTTCTAGGCTTAGATGTATGAGGATAAGGCTGGAGCTGCTGCAGCCATTTTATGAACAGTGTGAAGAAAGCCAAGATAACTACAAAAAACGTTAGCTTAGAATTCCGACAAAATGAAAGAACCAAAGTAGCTCTACAACTACTACCCTAGCTTTTTTGCATAACACTATGGACGTACCTACTGGATTTCTGTTTCTTCCATCTGGACAGACCCTACCTCTTCTACAACCGTCTCCACAAACACACTTCCCTTCGTGCAGCGCAGCAAGCAAGATACAGTCAGCACTCTATCCATCACCCTTCGCTAAGGCAAAAATATTCCATCCTTCGCCATCCCACAAGACCAAGGAAGGGTACAAGCCTGGATGTACTTCCTGTCCCCTTTGTCCCTTACCATTGGATTGGGTTGGCCTTATAATTACAGAAGCTGAGAATCCCCACCAGCTGCTGCCTACAGTTGGGTAACCGGAGGAGCTGGTGGTGTGGGTCCTTGCCAGTCTGAAGCCCCTCTCTAAAGCACACACCTCTCCATAGCAGCTCGTGTCTGCAAGGGTCGTGGAGGTTCCACCAACCTCCCAACCTCCCTCAGGTCAGGAGAGCAGCATAAGAGACAGAGAAACCAAACACCTTACAGCCAGAACAGCCTGGCCATCACTACATGCGGGTCCTCATCTCCAGGACCTCTGAAACATCTCCTTCTTCACTCCCTTAGCACTGTGGAAGAAGCGTGCTGGGGGGCAGGGGAGAGCCCCATTCTACTTTGTACTAATGACTCTTGAAAAGATGAGACAAGGCCCAAGGAGGCCTCGTGACGGCACAGCCTGGAGATGGAGTGTCTGGCAGGGAGGCTGAGGTGGCAGAGCGTAGGGAAACGTACTGCGAAGTTTGCAATCTGCCCCCATCTGCTCTGCGCTGTTCCATCCGCGGCAGGCACTGAACGGCTCATCTGCTCTTGCCAACCAGACCCATGTGGAGACCAGGCTGTCTGGACAAGTCTATAGATAGAAGGAGAGCCAGCTCTCACTGTCTGGGGTCTCGCAGAGCTGGCACAGTGCAACCCAAAGGTGGAATGCCCATTGCCCAGGATGCTGACACTTTTACGCTGAGATCTCGGGAATCTAGTCTCCAGTCCTGTGCTCTCCAAGTCCATCGTCTCATGGTAAGTCCACATATGTGACCAGATGTAGCTGAATATAAAGTTGGAAAAGTAAACTGAGGCTAGACTGCAAAGGGCCTTGTATACCAAGCCAAAGTGCTTAGGGCATAGCTCTCCATCTGTGGCCTCTGTTTTTATGGTTGATCCAGAAGTATAGGAAGAAAACATTAAAATTTCTGTATTTCTGTGCAACTAAAGGCATAACAAATTAGACAGTTCAGTCTAGGAACTTCCAGGCTGAAATGCAGATTAGAAGTTGCTTCCATGTGTTGCAGTGAACATAGATTGTTCCTATGTAAGACTGGAAGAGCATCAGAGATCACAGAGGAGCTGGTAAGATGCCTGGGAAGGCTAGAGGGAGGGAAGGGCGATACAGCAGCAGGAGTGGACAGCGGCGGCCCACACCATGGCTCCCCAGCAGGGAAAAAGTAAGCCACGCGCCGCTAGTGAACAGAAACTGGCAGTCCTACCCACAGGACAAAGCCACGGTTTTCACAAGCCTCTAATCCCACGACTGGTCAACACTCCACTCCTGGTGTCTCAGAGGCCTGCCACTGGACAGCATCATTGTTTAACACTGAGTTTCTCTGAGGACCTGATCACAGATCTAATCAATCACAAGCCAGGGGCCTAGGAACAAGCTGACATAGCCCCTGGGTGGGAGAGAGCTGCGTGGGCAGTTGTGGAGAGGTAGGCTGGATGCAAGCATGCCAAGAAGTTCATGTAGTGGGTGACATGTAGACAGAAGTATGGTGGTCGGGAACCTCGTCCTTTATAGTTGGGTGACTGTGGAGTCTGATCAACCCAAGCATGAGCTTCGCAGGTGGTCCAAACTCAGAGCCACCACCTACTGTGGGGCTCACTTCCAAAGAGACTGAGAACTGTGAAACTCCCACAGAGTGCTTGACTTCGGCAGCCTCCTTCCTCCCACGGATGCCTAGGGATGCCTAGGACGGGGAAGCATGGCAGTTAGTCCTTCTGTGCAGACCTCAGTACTGTATTTCATTTCCCCAGTCCCCTTGAAGCACTCGGAGACACCCCTTGGCCTGGGCCATTAGCCACCCTGGGGTGGATGAACTGGGGGTGGGTGCATGACTCCGGAGTGGGGGAGAAAACACCTCGTCCACAGGACGCAAAGCTAAGCATGGTCAGAAGAGGCTCCTGGCTCGAAAAGAATAGAAGAGCCTGGAGGGAAGACAGACAGCCCCTGGGGACATCTAAGACTTCACCAAGCTTGGCTGAGCACCAACCTGAATGGTAGGAAAGACAAGAGACCTCAACTTCAGCTGAATTCCACCTCCCATCTCCACCTGGCAGATATTAGAAGACCCAAGAAGATACTGTCTTTTTATTTTCCTTTTTTTTGGGGGGGGGGGCTTTTGTGTTCCCCCCCCCCTTTAGTGTACATTTATTGTTAGGTTTTTTTTTTTGCTTTTTAAAAAGATTTTGCTTTTAGTCTTCTTAAATTTTATCTAATGTTTGTGCATTTTATTTCTTTATTGTACCATCAGAACTTTTTATCTGTTTGGTGTTATTGTTGTAACCACTGGCTATTTTCTTCTTTCTAACTGGTATTAGGAACTGACCCCCAAGAAAAGCCTGCTCATCCTCTGCATGTACATTCTGGTTGTGTAGCTTGGTGTTCTTGTGGAACTGCTAACAGTGGGAGTGGGGTGTCTCTGACTCTTTTGCCTGCTCCTGGGACAGTTTTCCTCCTCCTGGGTTGCCTCATCCAGCCTGGGTATGAGAGTTTGTGCCTAGTCTTAGTGTAACTTGTTATGCCACGTTTGGTGGCTATCTCTGGAAGGCCTGATTTTTTTTTTTTAAGGGAAACAGAGGAAGAGTGGATCTGGGGGAGAAGGAAGGTGGGGGAGGGACTGAGAAGAATGGAGGGAGGGGAAACAGTGATGGGGTGTAATATATGAGAGAAGAATAAAAAATTTAATTAAAAGAATTTAACTTAATTCTGAACAAAAAAGAAAAAAAAGAAAGAAAAACCTGCCCATTGAAAATATCTTCAAATTAGAAAAAAAAATAGCTATACCAACAGATACACAAATCACAAGATAGAAACTGAAGAAAACATGAAAGAGCAAGGCACCCTAGACCTTCCAAAGCTCAGATCCCCAAACACTGACTACAGACACACTGGAGTGGAGGACGTGCTGAACCAAGAATCCAAAAGACTGCTTTAAAAACCATCAATAACTTTAGGTTGGAAAGATGGCTCAGTGGTTAAGAGCACTTCCTGTTGAGCATCATGTTGAGATCTAAGCCATCCAGGGATCCACAGAAAGACTGGGTATAAAAGAAATTATTGGGAAAACAAAGACATTTCAAGACAGAACAAACTGAAGGAATTCATGACCACCAAGCCAGCATCTCAGAAGATACTCAGAGGAATCCTACTCACAGAGGAGGGAGAAAAGCAGTCTCGATTATGAGAGCACAGGAAAGGGGAAATGTCATGAAAGGGATATGTGAATAAATAAGCACTAGAAAAGAATCGATGATGTCTAATTCAGTAAATAAGAAAATCCAAAATATGAATGAAAGAGAGAGAAAAGGACCACATAGGAACCAACCAGGAAATAACTAAGCACAGTTACAGGAATCAGCAAACCCTTGTCAATCACAACCTTATGTGTAAATAGGGTTAGTGCTCCAGTTAAAAGATACCAAGTATCTGACTAGATTAAGAAACAAAATCTACCAGGTGGTATTGGCGCACACCTTTAGAGGCAAAGGTAGGCAGATCTCTATGAGTTCAGGGTCAGCCTGGTCTATAGAGCGAGTTCCAGGACAATCAAGGCTACACAGAAAAACCCTGTCTTGAAAAACAAAAGGAAGCAAAATCTGGGGACTAGCAAGATGGCTCAGTGGTTAAGAGCACTTAGCTGCTTTTGTACAGGACCCAGGTTTAGTTCCCAGCACCCACATAGCAGCTCACAGTCATCTGTAAATCTAGTTTCAGAGGATCCAACACCCTCTTCTGGCTTCCTCAGGCACTGCATATAGACATATATTCAGGCAAAGCACCTATATACAAAAAACAAAAGTAATATTTTTTAATGAAAGTTAAAAAAAAAAAACACGCCACTTCCCGAGAGAGCACCACACCATAGATCAACCTGATCCACCATAGCACATGGTATCACATGGTATCAGGATTCCTCTTCCCAACTTTTGTGCCTGTAGAAGGATTTCATTTGTAGCTTCCTAAACATGGAAGGTAGAAAATAAGCCTCAGGTCTGTCAAAAAGAGTTTTATATTAAATTTGCTGCTCATCTTCAGTAACTAATACTAGATCAATAAACTCTACCTTAAGAATAGTAAAAAATAAACCATGTTCATCAACAGATAGATCATCCAAACCGAAGTATCTACAAGCTTCGGAGTTTAACTACAACATAGAACAAACAGACAACAGAAATCTACAAAACAGGCCCATCAACAGCTGCACAACACATTCTTCCCAGCAGCCCCAAGGAGCTCTCCTCTAAAACAGACTACACCCTGAGCCACAAAATCTCTTTCTGCTCTCCCCTTCTCTCTCTCCCTCCCTCCGTGTGTGTGTGTGTGTGTGTGTGTGTGTGTGTGTACATATGTGTGTATACTACAGATTGGACTCAGGGCCTTACGTTTGCTGGGGAAGAACTGTAGAACTCAGCTATATCCACAGACCTTTCTTTTGTTGGTGGTGGTTTTTTGTTTTTTGAGACAGAGTTTCTCTGTGTAACAGCCCTAGCTGTCCTAGAACTTGCTGTATAGCCCTGGCTGGCCTCAAACTCATAGAAATCCACCTGCCTCTGCCTCCCAAGTGCTGGGATTAAAGGTATGCATGACCACAGCCTAGCACCATAGAGCATTTTTTACTATTCATCTTGAGACAATTCCTCATTAACTTTCCCAGGTTAGCCTTGAACTTTCCCTGTAGCCCAGGCAGGCCTGTAACTTGCAAGCCTCTTGTCTCAGCCTCCCAAGTACCTAGGACTAATGGCCTGGCCACTAAATCTATCTAGCAAATTTTAACAAATACAGAAGACTCAACATTTTTTTTTCTTTTTTGAGACAGGGTCTCACTGTGTAGTTTTAGCCTGAAACTCACTACATAGACCCAGGCTGTCCTCAAACTCATGAGATCTGCCTGCCTCAGCCTCCCAAGTGTGAGACTAAAGGTGTGACCACCAAGCCTGACAAAATTATTTCTTGTATCGTGTCATATCACAGTGGGATAGAAACTAACAGCAAAAGAAACTATACAAATCCATAATGTGATGGCTACATAATGATACTGCTAGTTGTCAACTTGACTGGATCTGGAATCAATATAACACAAGCTATTGGGCACTCCTATAAGAGACTTTCTTGGATTTTTCTATCTTGATCATGTTATTTAAAGTGGGAAGACCCAACCTAAGTGAGGGTAGCACTTTCTCGTGACAGCCACCTAGAGGTCTTCAGATTGAGATCAGGACTGCTGAGACATCCAGCCTTGTGGACTGAGCAACTACTATGTTCTCAACTTCTCCAGTGTGAGACAGCCATTGCTTGTCTACCCAGACCACCCTGTACAAGTCAGTCTACTAAATCTCCTTTTAATATAAATTCATTCTATTGGTTCTGTTCCTCTAGGTTCTGTCCCTGACTAATAATACATATATAAATTGAATAAACACTCTTAAATGACCAATGGGTCACTGAAGAAGTCAGGGAGGAAATTGAAAATTCCTAGAACCAAATGGAAATGAAAATGTAACTTAGAAACTTTGGAATACAGCAGAGGCAGTTCTAAGGAGAAAGTTCATGGCTATGAATACTAACATTGAAAAAAATCAGAGGAAACTCAAATAAATAACTGAATGATGCACTTCAAGATTTTAGAAAACCAAGAATGAGTCAAACCCAAACTCAGTGGATGTAAAGAAATAATAAAGATCAGGGCAAGAATTAGTTAAACAGAAACTAAAATAATAATACAAAGAAACAAAATAGGTAATTCTTTGTGAAGACACAGAGATTAACAAAGTCTTAGCCATACTAACCAAATAAAAGAGAGAAAACCCGACTAGTTGGTGGTGGCACATGCCTTTAATCCCAGCACTCGGGACACAGAGCCAGCAGATCTCGGTGAGTTCGAGGCCAGTCTGGTCTACAGAGGGAGACCCAGGACAGCCAGGACTACACAGAGAAACCCTGTCTCAAAAAAACAAAAAACAAAAAAAAAGAGAGAGAGAAAGCCCAATTTAATAAATTAGGGATTGTATTACAACAAATATCATTGAAATCAAGAGGATCACTGGAGAGTACTTTTTTTAAACCCTGTGTTCTAAAAAGATGAAGATCCAGAAGAAACAGGTAAGTTCCTCTATACATGACCTACCAAAAGTAAATCAAGAGGACATTAACAACCTAAGACCTACAGCAAGCAACAGGATTGAATCTGCAATAAATAGTCTCCCAGCAAAGAAAAGCCCAGGTCACATGGACTTGCTGCCAAATCAGATAGGAAGGGTAAAAACACCACCAAACCCATCTCATGAGGTCAGTATTACCCTGATACCAAAACTGGGAAAGGATATATCACACACACACACACACACACACACACACACACACACACACACACACTAGAAAACTATAAACCAATTCCCCTGATGAACACAGACATAAATAAAATGAAAATAATTGATAAAATCCTGGCAAAATGAATTCAGTTACCTATGAAAAAGATCATACACTATGGTCAAGTTGGTTTCATTTTAGGAATGCATTTCAGTTCCTACACAATCAATAGATGTAGTCTAGCACATAAAAACACTTGAGCAGAAATCACAAAATCATCTCAATAAACACAGAAAAGGATCTTGACAAAGTTCATTATCTCTTCATGGTGGAAACTAGGGACACAAAGAACATTCCTCAGCATAGTAAGGCTATATGCCAGAAAACTGCAGCCAAATTACACTAGCTGGAGAAAATTCGAAAACGTTTCTTCCTGTTTATAAGCTTCCTTTTCTTGATAAATGTAGCTCTCACTGCTCATCAAAAACAAGCTTCTCTTCGCAGCAGAGAGACACCATCTCAGAAAGCCACAACTGGTCAAATGCTGAGAAAAACTAATCACGGGGTGTCCAGGCCCAACAGGTAGACACACCTACAAAACAACTACTCCTACAACTAAGGGAGCATCAAGGAAGAGGGGTCAGAAAGACTGTAAGACCCAGAGGACTGAGGAGTCTGCTGTACGATGGCACCTCCTAGAAACGACAGGGAAGCTATGCCCATGACACCATAACAATATGGCCACCTGGACAGGATTCAAACAACGACAGCACTAACAGGCATGTTAACGTGGAAGGGGAAAATCCCAAGGGGCCACCCCTAAACAAAAAAACTACAGGCAACTAATGATTACTGAGAGAAGGAGAATAAGTCTTTCCCAGGGACAAGCCCCTAATATATAACAATAATTAAGAAAAAGAGGACACAAACTTGAAAGGAGGTAAGAGGCAACATGGGAGAAATTGGAAAGAGAGGACATGAAGGGAGGGAAGAGATAATAATGCAATTCTATTTTAGTTAGAACTTTTAAATTATTTAAAAAATGAAACTATTTCTTCTAAGACCAGGAATGAGACAATGTGTCCACCCTCTCCACTTTTATATTGCTTAAAGTCTTAGCTATATTGGCAAATTAATAGAAAGAAATAAAAGAATACAAATAAAATAAGTCAAATTATCCATATTTTCAAATGATATGCTCCTATACTTAAAAATCCCTAAACATTCCACCAGAAAACTCGTAGATCTGATAGACACTTTCAAAAAAGTACCAGGGCAACAAAAAATCCACATGCCAAATTCAGTAGGTTTTCTAAACACCAGTAATGAACTTTCCAAGAAAGAACTCAGGAAAAAAAAAATCACATTTACTATGCCTTTAAAACAATCAATCTAGGAACAAACCCAATCAAAGAGGTTCAAGAACCCTACATTAAAAACTCCAGGGAAAAATTGAGAAGGCAGCAGACGATGGGAAGACCTTCCATGCTTATAAATTGGCAGAGTTAATATTTTGAAAATGGCTATATTGTCAAAGGCAACCTACAGATTCAATGCAATCTCCATCAAAATTCTAACAACATTCTTCACAGAACTGGCAAAAACAATCTTGAAATCCACACAGAAGGACTGAAGACCCCAAAGAGCCAAAGCAATTCCAAAGAGAAGGAGTATAGAGAACAATGTAGAAAGAGCATAAATCACAATACCTGATTTCAAATTATACCTTTGAGCACAGTATCAAAACCAGCATGGTACTGGTACAAAAATAGACATGTAGACCGATGGAATAGAATAGCAGACCCAGAAATAAACCCACCTTACTTCCAAAAAAGGTCCCAAAGAAAAAGAAAAAAGGCCTCCTCTGTAAAAGGTACCCTGGGAAAAACTTGGTATCTACACATAGAAAAATGAAAATAGATTCTTATCACTCACCCCATTAAAAAAAAAGTCATTTCAAAATGGATCAAACAACCTCATATAAGAACTGATACTGAGAAACTGCTGCAGAAAAAAAATATTTAAGATGTATGCATAAGCATGCACTTCCTAAGAAAGACTCCAATAGCACAAGAGATGACAAATGGGATTTTGTGAAATCTGGGAGCTTCCTTAGGGGCTGGAGAGATGGCTCTGCGGTTAAGAACACTTACTGCTCTTGCAGATGACCTAGGTTTTTATTCATAGCACCCACAGGCAGCTCACAACTATCTGTATCTCCGGTTCCAGGGGACCTGGTGCCTTCTCTGACCTCTGCAGGCTTCTGAATGCACATGGGGTACAGACATATACTCAGGCATACATATACACATAAAAAATTTATTTAAAAAAAAAAACTCGGTAGCAAAGGAAACGGTTAATCAAGTAAAAATACAGCTTACAGAATGGGAGAAAATCTTAGTAGCTATGCATTAGTCTTAGCTAGGGTTTCTATTGCTGTGATAAACACCATAACCAAAAGCAACTGGTAGAGGAGAAGATTTGTTTCATCTTACAACTCTCAGGCCACACTCCATCCCTGAGGGAATTCAGGGCAGGAACTCAGGACAGGAACCTAAAGGCAGGACTTAAGCAGGTGTCGTGTGAAACGTTGTTTATTGGCTTGCTCCCCACGCATTGCACACCCCAAGACCACCTGCCCAGGGGTGGCACCACCATAGAGGGCTGGGCTCTCCCACATCAATCAATCGTCTACAGGCCAGTCTCATGGATGCAGCAGAATCTTAAATGGTCTTATTAATAAAATCAAACCTGAGCAGTATGGGAGAACACTGGAAGATCAGAGAGACAGAACAAGCCACAGCTAACCTCACCTGGCCAACTTTTCAGCTGATCCTGTTTCCTCAGACTGGAAGCCTCTGTGTCCTCATATCCGAATGGCTCTCAGCTGAACTGTGAGGCTTGAAAGCCTGAAGCTTAACCAGCTAAAAGCTTCTAGTTTCTGGTCCTCACACCTTATATACCGTTCTGCTTTCTACCATCACTCCCTGGGATTAAAGGCGTGAGTCACCATGCTTGGCTGTATCCTTGAACAGATGGATTTCTGCCTCTGGAATGCTAGGATTAAAGGCATGTGTTACCACTGCCTATTCTAAGTATCTAGTGGCTTTTCTGTTCTCTGACCCCAGATAAGTTTATTAGGGTACAATATTTTGGGGAACACAATACCACCACACATGGAGGCATTGTCTCAATTGTGGCTCCCTCCTCTAAGACAACTCTAGCTTGTGCCAAGTTGACAAAAAACTAGCCAACACAATATCACAATATCTTACAGAAAATTAATATCTAGAATGTATAAAGAATTCAAAAACTAAATACCAAAAAACTGACCCAAACAATAAATGTAATAATGAAATAAAAAAGACAAATCTCAAAAGATAAGAACAAATGGACAATAAATATATTTTAAAATATTCAGTGTCCTTAGCTATCAAGAAAATGCATATCAGGGTCATCAAGATGGCTCAATGCATAAAGTGTTTGCCATGTGTGCTTGACTAAGTTTAATCCCCAGAGCCTTTTAAATGTGGAAGGAGAAAGTAACTCCACAAAATCCTCTGACCTACACACATGCACATACATACACACATATATACACCTATACATACACATGCACACACACACACACACACACACACACACAACATTAAAACAGAAGAAAGACTATGGGGTGCTTATGAGACCAGTGAGAGGGAGAAGCCTGCCAAAAGAGAGTAGTGGGGTGAATATGAACATGGTACAATGATATACACTTATAAAAATGTCATAATGAAACCCGTTGCTTTATAAAATAACTAAAAAAAAAAATTCTGGAAACATATTCCACTGTGTATCCCTGGCTGACCTAGAACTTGCTCTGTAGACCAGGCTGGCCTTGAACTCACAGAGATCTGCCTGCCTCTGCCTCCCAAGTGCTGGGATTAAAGGCAGTGCCCAACAAACTAAAAATTCTAATAATAAAAATGTTAAGCCAAAAACAAGAGCTATTCTCTCTAAGGAGCGGTCTTCAAGGCTTCACTTGGACCCAGCACCATCGTTCATAATCGTCAGGCTCTTGGGGGACTATGGGGACCATAGCTGTGTCACACTGCATGGCAGCAGCCTCCCCTCCTGCTTTTCTCTCCAGTGAGAAACGACCCTCCGGACAACCCGGTGAAGAGGATCTACACAAGGTCTAGTTCTTAAACATCTCAAAATGTGCAAGAGGTAGACGGGGTTTTGTCTTTAAAATAAACCCTGGCTGAAGTAGTAATTATGTGAACAGGAGGGGAGCGCTGGCGAGCCTTTAATCAGCCACATCATGAAGGACAGACAACAGTGGTAAGTCCTCGGGTCTCACGAGTTAATGGAAAAGTGTGTTAGTTACCGAGGCCACTTGAAATACACCTTTGCAGATCAGGAATGAGAAGTACAATCCTGAGTACAAATTGTCCTTGAGATACTAGATAATGACAGTCATGACCCAAGACATTATGAAGTGCCACTTACATTATCTTCACCACACTTTTAACTGATACTTACACATGCTTTATGATGAGCATAACATATTGGTGCTATAATGAAGGCACAAACTTACCTTAAGTGCACACATACCTGTCAGGAGGTCACACTCAACGCTGACAGCGGGGGATGGAAGGGACTTAGGAGCCATTTTTTCTAAGCCTCTCAATGACCCTCATCCAAACTTTCCCATTCATGCCAAGAGACCTTTTGCATCTTCAGCAACAGGAAGAAAATCATTTAAAAAAGGAGTTTGCAAAGCAACCTTAAGCAGAAAGAATACAGCTAGAGGGATCTTATAACCTGAATTTAAAATGTATTCCTAAGCCACAGTGATCTAAAGAGCCTGATACTAGCATACAGATACAGTATCCAGTGGAATATAAGGAGGACCCAGGAAGAAAGCAGACACAGCCACCTGATGTCTAACGAAGGCATCCAGAGCACAGCCTTAGCAACAACACATTTACATAAAGGATACTAGGATGAGACTAGGCCCTACAAAGATACAAAGATACAAAAATCTAACCAATAGACTGGGAGTGCAGCTCAGTGGTAACGTGTTTGCCTAACACTGCAAAGCCCTGGGTTCAATCCCTAACATAATAAAGAAGAACTCAAAACAATGTCAAGGCTTAAATGTAAAAACCCCCAAAATCATAAAACCAATTTAAAAAAAAAAGAACAGGGCAAATTCCCTCTTGCAGTAGTCTGGGAAAGTATTTTTGTTAAGCAGGAATTTAAAAGCACAGGCAACAAAACCAAAATAGACGAATGGTATGACATCATCACAGTGAATGGGATTACATCATCACAGTGAATGGGATGACATCACCACACACAGTGAAGGCTTCTGCACAACAAAGAGACAATGGACAGAGTGAAGAGGCAACTTATAGAACGGAGCTCTGTAAACTATCCAGCCAGCAAATGGTTAACACCTGAACATGCAAAGATTCAAAAACAGTAACAAATAATGACCAATCAATAAAAGTGGGCCCAAGAGCTGGGAATATAGCTCTTTGGTAGAATGCCTGCCTAACAAGCACAGGGTCCTGGGTTCAATCCCTAATACCACCAAATAAATAAATAAATAGAAAATTATCTGAATGGACATTTCTCAGAAAAATATGCAAATGACCAAGATATTTTTAAAATATTTATCATTAATCATCACAGAAATACAAATTGGAACTACAATAAGATATCATTTTACCCCACTTAGCATGGGTCTAATCAGGCAACGAATGTTAGTGAGAACATGGAGAACGATGAATCAGTACAACCACTATAAAGATATGGAGGTTGCTCAAAGTATTAAAAGCATCCCAGTAGTTAGGAAGCAGAGGCAGGCATATCTCTGTGAGTTGGAGACCGACCTGGTTTACATAGGGAGTTACATGTTATCCATGGCTACACAGTGAGACCCTGTCTCAAAAGAATAGTAAGAATAGAAGAACCACATGGTCCAGAATTACCACTGTAGTACTTATAGCTGAGGGATGTGAACTGCTATAAAGAAATACCTGCATTACCATGTTTACTGTAACTCCATTCACAATAGCAAAGGTATGGAATCAACGGGATTGTTTAATAACAAATGAATGAACAGCATGGCACACATGCACACATTTGCATACACACACAGGAAGTGGTAACTATCCAGCTGTCAAAAGGAATGAATTCCCGTCACCTGGGCAACGTAGATGGATCTGGAGAGCATAATATTCAGTGAACTAAGCTAAGTATGAAAAGATAAATGCTGCATTTTTCACACCTCTAAAAATGCTAAGCTCACAGAAGTAGAAAATAAATAGTGGTCCAGAAGCTGGGAAGGGACCCCGACACTGAGGGGAGATAAAAAAGAGCCTGGCTAGGGGATACAAAGTCTCAGCCCCATAAGAGAAAAAGGTTCTGGTATCCAATTACACAGGACAATATTTACAGCAGTCTTCTATTGTGTAATTCAAAGTAGCTAGAAGATATTTTGAATTTCTTATTACAAAAAAAAATTGAGAGCATAAGAAACATAAATATCCTGAGAGATCAAATGCTCCCCATAAAGAGGTACAATTATTCTCTGTTCAAGCAGTTACTGCCAACACTGCAAAAGGAGATAAAGTCTGGGCAATGGTTACTTCAGAACTCTTGTCAAAGACCTGCTAGCTTAACTGGAGTTTGATCCTGCTGGAATCATAAGGGCCCCAGCCGAATCTCAGCTCTGTGACTCACTGAAATGTGGGGAAACTAAAGATGTATCAGCCCTGTAGAACCGTAGAAGGCGGGGCGGGGAGGGGGAGGGCCTTCTGGGTTGATGTTAAATTCTTTTTTAAAAAAGATTTGTTTAAATTATGTGTAGACAGGGGTAGGCATGTGCACATGAGTGCAGGTGCCTATGGCAATCAAAGGATTCAGATAACCCCGAAGGTGGAGTTACAGGCAGCTGTGAGCTCCCCTTTGGGTACTGGGTCCTGTGCGAGAGCTCTTAAACACCCGCCCTTAAAACTGAGTCATCTCTTCAGCCCCAGTGCTGTCTTTCTCCTCCCCCCCAACCCCCCACCCCCGAGACAGGGTTTCTCTGTGTAGTTTTGGTGCCTTTCCTGGATCTCACTCTGTAGACCAGGCTGGCCTCGAACACACAGAGATCTGCCTGGCTCTGCCTCCGGAATGCTGGGATTAAAGGCGTGCACCACCACCGCCCGACTCTAATTCTTTATCTTAATACGTATTTTTCAAAAATATTAGTGTCTCATTCGGGGTAGTTGGCTTCTTTATGCAATGTTTGCAAGCTTGGGTGTTAAAATACTAAGCAAATGTAATATGGTTGGCGAGTAGATTTGTGTGTCAACTCCTGGGCAGATGGAGTGGAAATGTGTTTGGCTAAGAACAGCCTGGACTAGATGGCCCTGAATGCTCAGGGCCAAAACGCTGCAGCTCTTCCCAGCTTGTGCACAAATGAAAACATTGCAAAGCCTTTGAAACAACTGCAGGGCTTGGACAAGCACAGCTCGGTTCTGGCGCATCATCCTCCAGGGTCCTGGGCTCTGGCCCTGCCTTAAGAACTAAGATCTAAGATGACCGGACAGTCTGTCTGTGGGATGAAGGCCTCTGCTACTCTGCGGAGGCAAGGGCAAGAGGGCTGTTTGTCTCTGCCGCGCCGCTGTGGAAATCTATCAGAAGTGTCTAGATCTAGATACGGGAAAGAAGGGGTATGCCTCGGAGCCCAGGCACTACCAGGCAGGGTCCGCGGGCCAAACTGTGCGGGTTTGGCGCCCCCTACTGTCCCTTGTCAGAGATAGACAGCTGCTCCCTGGAGGTTCAGTGCTGGAGGCTGCTTGTTTAGAATAAATCCAGAAAGGCACCTGAACCCTCAACGGTAGAATCTAGGAATGCAAAGTGAACGGCATGGCTGAGTTTCTGCGTCCCATGCCACCACACAATTCACCTGAAGCTTGAAAAGGAGCCGGACCTGGGAAGAAGACTCCAAACCTCATCTCATGGCAGCGCCTCCTCTCTGGACATCCCAGTGTTCTGGAGGGGCCCCCAGAACAGAATTAGCTTCTGTGCCAAACCTAGGTGAGCCTGAACCGAAGCACAGAGGCCTCCCGACATTCCTTAAAGAACAGCCACTCAGCCTTGCAGAGACCTGGGAGGACCCCGGGAATGTTATGAAGGGATACAGGCTACAGACTGGGTCCCTGTTCTCCAGGAACTTTCCATATAGAAAGAGAGATAGAAGGGAAATGCTTTCATTTGTTGGGCCCAGTAATTTACCACTATCTCCAAGAGCAACGGGGTTGTTATAGGTTCACAGAGACCAGAGGACACAGTTAAAAGCAGAAGCCCCAGTCTCCAGCCCTGGCTAACTGACTCCAGCCCCACACTGTCCACTCACATTGTCCTGTTATACACATGAAGGTGGGCATAGAGGACACACTCCTACAACAGCAGTCACCGTGAGGGTGAGAGGCTGGTGGGTGGACCAGATGGGTAGCAGGATGGAGTAGGATGGAATGTGCAAATGTTTTATCTCTTTCAAAAACAAACAAGGGTCAGGGCTGAAGACATGGCTCAGCCATTAAGAGTGTTTGCTGTTCTTTCAGAAAGCCAGAGTTGGCTTCTCCCACACTGGTCGGCTCACAGCCTCCAGCTCCAGGGAATCCCACACTCTCTTTTAACCTCTGCAGGTACCAACACACACGCGCACACACACACACACACACACACACACACACACACACACACAGAAATACACACACACATAGACATACACATACACAGACATACACACACACACATAGACATACACATACACACACATACACACACATACACATACAGACACACACACACACAATTGAAATTTAATTGTAAAAATAATCAGTTTTTAGGGTACTGGAGAGATGGCTCAACAGTTAAGAGCACTGGCTGCTTTTTCAGAGGTCCTGAGTTCAATTCCCAGCACCCACACAGTGGCTCACAACCATCTATAGTGGGATCTGATGCCCTCTTCTGGCATAAAGGCATCCATGCAGATAGAGGACTCATACACATAAAATAAATAAATCTTTTTTAAAAAAAAATTAGTTTTTAAGTCCAAATACATTGGTGGATCTTGTTGGAGAACATATTTTAAGAGCCATGGGTAGAGCCTCTGCCCAACAGTCATGGCCCTAGGTTTAATCCACAGCTCACTCACTCACTCTCCCCACAACCCCGCCCCCACTTCTCTCTTTCTTTAAAATTCTAGTCAAATGTTAGTTGTGAAAGTGTTGATATTTGTTCATTTTGGGCTAAAGGGTCACATGACTGTTCATTATTTTACTCTCTGTATAGCTCTATATTTTGAATTTTTCCTAAATGATATTTCCAGAGAAGGAACTGGGAGAAGATGAGTATCTTCGTGTGAGCACACCCACTCAGCCGTCACAGAACTTCGCTAGTCCAGGCCTCACTCTGAAAGAGCAACCCTTAACTTAGAGTGGCTTTTGTCTGGGGACTTCCGAGCGCCTGACAAACGGGAATTAACTGCATCTCCTGTCACCTCCTAAAATATGGAAGAGCACTTTATGGATCCGTAGAGAAGGTGCCTGGTCTGACCTCACATCAGCAGAGCTACAGGCTGAGCTGAGAATGCAGCTCAGAGAAGGACGGACAGACGGGCTCCACCCCGAGCAAAGCCGAGGCGGCATCTCCCTGTGTGCTGGGCTGTACCAGCTGCAGGATGCAGCGTGGACAGAGGTCAGCCTCCCCAGCCACACATCATCCGACAATATCTCCTTCCACCGATAAGTGGAGACCTTTTTCAGGAACAAGCATGCCCTCTGGCCTTTTATTTTACATGCCCGGCCAGGCTTATGAAAATGCCGGGCTTAAGGAGGCATAAAACAGTCCTCTCTCCACGGCCACCTCAGGATGAGAAGGGGAAGAGACAGACACCTATTTGCATGAGGCCACTGCTGGGGATTTGTGGGGAGCCGGGTCCCAGATCCCCTGGTCCACAGTTCCATTGTGTCTGTGAACTCTGGTTGTGCAGTCCCGGAACCCATTTTCTTACGTCTCTTCTCCACCCACCTGTGACATCAAGGCCAAGGACTAAGTTCCGATTGTCCTCCCTCACCTCAGTTCTCACATCCACAGCTCCTGACAAACCTAATTTCATTATGTCCCCCCACTGAAATGCCGTGCCCTTCCACCCCAACCCCCATAGCTGAGGGACAAAGTCTAAGGCCTTTAGCATGTGGCAAGAGGTTACTGGTTCAGACCGACCCCTCCTCTCTGCCTTAGTCTGTTTTCTGTTGCTAATGACGTGGTAGCACAGGCTGGGTAAGTTATAAAGGAGAGAGTGGAACTCTGGCAGTGGTTGGTCCAAGGTTGAGGGCCACATCTGGTGATGGCCCACTTGCTGCAGGGTTGGGAGGAGGCATGGGGCATCCATAGCAGAGGACAGCTGTGCATCCAGGGAACCTGGGAACGCACAGCCAAGGCAGTCCTTTAAACTGTTGGTTACATGTGTAGAGTAATTGGCTCCAGAAGTTCCTGCCTCGTGCTACTTTCTAATGCCTTGTGGATTTTATGGTGAAGGAACCGTATTCAAATTATGCTTCATGGGCAATTCCCGGTGAAACATCTGCAGACAGCGGTAAGGGCACGTCCAGTGCTCCACTGTCAAGTTTAAACAAGGTAGATAAGAAGGTGGGCCAAGTGACGAAGAGAGGGTCCCAAACTGGAAAAAAAAAAAAATAGACCCCAGAAATGAACCAGGAAAGCCAAGCACAAAAATCCAGAGTCAGCCCTGGAGCTGACTTCCTTTGTGTTTCCTGGGCTAAGGGCAGCAGAATTCCAGAGAAACTTGTACCTCCTCCGGTCCCTTACATGGCCTAGTGGGCTTGTGTGACCACTGATGCAGAGGATGAGAGGGGATGTCAGTATGGCGCCTTGGGCTGGGTACACCCCAGCAGGCCAAGTCGAGACACTGCCACCATCCAGGGTGAAGGAACACAGGGCACCCAAATCAGAGCAGGCTGTGGTGGCAACTGGCTTGATACAGCAGCAGCACACTGTCCTAGTTAGACCAATGTCAGCACGACGGCTTCACGGTCCCCTGGCCATTACAAGATCCAAGTGGAGTTGGAGGAGGATCCTTACGGCAACTGTTTGAGACGAAAAGATTACTCAGAAGAGAACAAGAGTCCAGAGCCGCAGTGGGAGCCTGCCCTGGGAAGAAAGGCTACAAGAGGAAGTGTGTGTGGGAGGTGTCTCGGGTGGGGGTGACAATCAGTGAGGCAGAGGAAGAATGGGACAATCAGGAGGGGGGATGCTTATGACCAACGGTGCCTGGGCTTTTGTTCACCATGCGGTTTACTCTACAGTAGACAGTACAGAATCCTTCCTCTACAAGAGAGCACGCTTTGTCTCTGTCTTTTGCTCTAATGACTAATTCCACTAAGAAACTATAAGTTATTCCACAATAAAAAAGCCAATTTATATCCAGGTTTTACAAGCTTGTAATCTTAGCAGAAATGTCAGGTAGAGGCCAGCCTGCTCCACATAGCAAGTTCCAGGCCAGCCAAGATTACATAAGGAGACTCTGTCTCGAAAACGGAACAAAACACATACCAGATTTTTAATAAATAAGGCCTCATTGGCTAGAATACAGAAACATATATGATTTCACTAAGCCTAGATGACAGTGGGAGAAATTGCACCATGTTCTGGAGGACACTGAGGGCAGGGAGTTGTTAGAGTTTTGCAGAAAAAAAGAGAGAGAGAGAAATCTGATCAGAGCCATGCTTAGGAAAACTAAACTGGCTATGAAGTTTGAGTGGATCATGGCTGGGAAGATCTGGAAATGAGATTAGTAAGCAATAGCAAAAAAAAATCTATTATGAAGGGTTTGGGGTACATAGTATAATGGCCCATGACCCTATTCTACAGCCTGGGCCCTTAACTTGAAAATGTACCTCAGAAGCAGGCCAAGGTAGTACATATGTCTTTATCCCAGCACTCAGGAGGCAGAGGCAGGCAGAGCTCTGTGAGTTTTGACACCAGCCTGATCTACACAGAGAGTTCTTATCAAGCCGGTCTACACACTGAAACTCTATCTCAAAGGAAAAAGAAAAAAAAAAAAAAAAAAAACTTGGGAATTCCAATTAAGACACATGCAAACACAGCATAAAAATCCAACTGTGCCAGCTCAAATACTTTTGTCTTCGCTGGAAGAGCCCACTCTTGTAAATGCCAAGAGCACTCACAGCCCTGCCAGGTTTGAGTTTGAAGAGGCTCACATCTGGCTTTAATGACCATAGTCTGAAAAAACAACATGTCTGCAGAAGCAGAGAGAAAGAGAAGTCTCTGCCTGATGGGAAGAGGAGAGGGATGTGTTTTATCTCCAGCCACGGATCTTCTGTTCAATAAACTTCCTCATTGTCAAGCACACTTCAGGCCTGGATTCACACAGGACCTAAGGATGGGAGCTGAGGACAGAGATGCCCCTCACTCCCTGCTGGGTGTGGCAGAGGGCCCTTTCCTGGTAGTCAGGGAACAGGCTTTGCTTTCAGAGAGAAAGGCCTATAAAACAAGGAATCATCCTGGATCTGCAGGCATGCTTAACTCCTGGCAGGCAGCTCCAGCTCACTGTAGAATATAAACAGCATTCCTGAGCAGGGACTGGTTTGGGCTCAGGGTCATCATAGTGTCATGCAGAGTGTAACACTTCTGAGTGGGAATGCTTACAGAATCTGCCTAATGAGAAACCATAACTCATTTTTTGTTCTTTCGTTTGGTGTTGGTTTGGGTTTATTTAGAAACAGAGCCTCACTATGAGGCCCAGGCTAGCTTTGAACTCACAACCCTCCTACCTCAGCTTCCTAGAGTGCTGGCATTACAGGTGTATTGTGGGGCGTTTACCCACCACCCCCACAGTTCCCCAGAGTTTTCTAGAGTGCAAGCAGCAGGAAATATTAGAAAGATTTATTGTGGAGAATCTTGTGGAGATAACAGATAGAAAATAAAGGATAGCCTCGAGAGGGCCTGGAACCTTTTCCAACGGGCCCGGACTGTCTCTGCCCCAGGGTTTTTATAGAGACGCCAAGGGGTGGAGCAAAAGACCTCCTCCCCCAGCACAGCCAAGTGCAGACCATCTCAGACACCTGCACTCAGGCCCGTGGTCCTGATCATCCTCTATTCGGACCTGCTGGGTAAAGCCACGAGGAACCTGAGAACGGGCTCCCACAGTGTATATAAGCATGAGGCATAAATATGTAAATTGGTCTCCCTCTGTGGTAATTCTAAGGGGTTTCTGCAGCTCAGCAGGCCCTACCACAGCCTGAGAATGGTAGGTACCCCCTTTTTTGCAGCTGTCCTGTTAATGAACAGGGATGAGGGTGAATTTCTGGGTTGGGGAGGTAGCTCCATAAAGTGCTCACTGCACAAGTCTGAGGAACTGAGTTCGAGCTGTGGTACCCAAGTGAGAAGCCAGGCCTGGTGGCACACATCTGTGATCCTGGCACTGGGGAGGCAGAGACAGGAAGATCCCTGCAGCTCACTGCTTAGCCAGTCTAGTCGAAACAATAAGCTCAGGTTCAGTGAGAGACCCTGTCTCAAAAATAAGGTGCAGAGCACCAGGTCCAGCACAGCTTGCTCCTGGAAACCTGACTGGAACAATGGGAGAATGGAGAAAAGGCAGTCACTGAAGAAAGGACAGAAAAGCTGGGATCCCTGTGGCTGTGCTCACTCTGAAGGAGGGCACCTACTGTGCCACGACCCAGAAAATCAAAGAAAGGTTAGCTAGTCCTTATGGAGGGTCTCTGTAGGGGAGAAGTCTCAGGCTGCAGTCATCAGGGAGGAGGAGGCTGCAAAGGATGCTAATCCCCCACCCACCCCCCCAACCTCCCTACCCCACCCCATACACTGTCAACATCCACACACAGACCAGAGGAGCCTTTGCCAAGTCCCATGGGTCTGAGGCACTGGGGTCTTTGACATGGCCATGCCCAAGTCAACAAACATTCTCTTCATCTGGTCCCCATAGGAGAGCAACAGAGGAAGACACCTAATACCAATCTCTGGGCTACACACACAGCACTTAATGTCATGATATATTGATATATGTATTATATATCAGAGAACTTACTATGGCCTAGGCACCATTTTCATTGCCTCATAAATATTATTCAGTGTTCATGGCCAACCCCCACGGATACTCATACCACCCTCACTGGCAATGGAGAAGGCTGGAGCAGAGTGCTTGACTTACCTGAGGTCACCGTCATCAAGTGAGAGACTCATGATGTACACCTGATCTGTCTAGCCTCATAGACACATGTGTTTTGGGTTTTGGCTACACCAATTCTCTATTTGACCTGGTGGCAGCATATTTCCTTGTTATATTTTTGATACCTGGCACTTCTCTTGTTTAGGCGAAAGGGGACTCCCTATTTAGATAACGAGCTACGTGAGAATTCAGTTGTGATCATTTTTCTCTCGGGTCCACTGATGGGCATAATCTGGTCGGTGAACCCATCTAGAAGTTCAATATAGAAAATGATCTTACCTTTGTAAAACAAACAAACAAATAAACAAACAAACAAAAAACAAAAAACAGTCAAGGTCACTTGCTAAAAGTGGCAGCTGGACACGGGCTGCTGATTTTCCTCTGATCTTGGGTCCCCTGAAAGGATTGATCAGAGCTAATCAGGAGCAACGCTCCCTCATGCTCCTTCCACTCCCCGCCTGCAAGTGCACCACAGGATCACACTCAGCACTAAAACCCCACTTCCCAGTGCCGTGGGATAATGCTTTTGTACACCGGTTTAATAAAACACTGACTGGCCAGTAGCCAGGCAGGAAGTCTAGGCGGGATAAGCAGACAAGGAGAATTCTGGGAAGAGGAAGGCTGAGTCGGGAGATGTCAGCCTGCCATCCAAGGAACAGCATGTAATGGCACACAGGTAGAACCACAGAAAACGTGGCGACATATAGATTAACAGAAATGGGCTGAGTTTAAGTGTAAGAGCTAGTCAGTAGGAAGCCTGAGCTAATGGCCGAGCAGTTTTAATTAATATAAGCCTCTGTGTGTTTACTTGGGTCTGAGCGGCTGTGGACTGGGCGGGACACAGGAAAACTTTCAGCTACACCCCACAACAGCAGAGCTGACAGCTCAGGGCATTACAGAGCATAGGCCCAGTGGCTGGCAAAGCCAGAGCTGGCTGGGTGGCAAAAGTTGGGAGAGGAAAAGGGACAGTGCTGCTTCCTCACTGCCCTGAGTCTTGAACATAAAGGTGTGACCGTATGTACGAGTGAGTACATGTGTGTGGCCCCTGTCTGATGGTCACACCTCACAGACCGTCTTCTGACTCCCTTTAACACCAGCTGCCTTTGTTATAAAGGAATTCCATCTCCCAAAGATTCACTGGCCCTGAAAGATTCATTCCCAGAAGATCAAAATTTTATAATCAATAGTCCTTAAAATAAAGAAAACTGCCTGTGGGCCTTTACTATAAACTTGGGGGGGGGGGTAAAGGGAAGTGTGCTTTCTAAGTAACAAGTGAGATTAACCCTAAAGCCAGTCATTTCAAAAGAAACAGCCAGACTTCTAGTGCCACAGATCACAGGATCAAGAGCTTACAGTTGAAGCCTTGGCCTCTTCAAAGTGCTTTGTACTTGCAGACTTTTTTAAAAAAATCAGTTGTCAGCATATCAACTTTACTGACCAGCCAAGGTCCAGGTGGTGTCATTGTAAACAGCAAATCCAATAAAAATTTAAAATCTGTTTTGAAAGGCAAAACAATATAAAATAAAAAGAAGCAAAGTCTTAGAGACAAAATCTTAGAATCTAATTGAGTTAGAATCCCAATTCTTCCCATGCCCATCACCTAAGTTCAGTCTCTTGTGAACTCCAGCTTTCTCGTTGATCAAATGGATAATTATGTCTGCCCCAGGGATTTGATTTCCTTAGGAAAGTTAATTGAAATAACAGGGAAAGTGCTTGGCACCTACAAAGTATGCGTTCAGTAAATCTTACCCCTGCATGAATGCGAGAGAAGCTGTTTTTGTTAAGCAACCTTCTGCACATTTGCAGAGAAGAAAACCATGGTGAGGGGGAGTGAGGTCACAGTCTTAACGAGCATCCAAGGCATGAGTACCAGGTTAGATGAGATGGCATCGTTCATTTTAAAGAGCTCACACTCTGCCCAGGGAGGTAGGATGTTCCTAGAGCACCCAGCAGCACACAGACTATATCTAAGTTCCAGGTGTGCCGCGCCAGGCACCATACCTCTGACACCTCACCCTTCCTGTCAGCTCTGCAGAAGCAGGGCCCCGCTAATGCTTCTGACGACCCAGTGAGACAGCTACTGCTGCTTCCCATTTTCCAGGTGATTAAACCAAGGCTTGGCAAGGTTCTTACCTAACACCACAAAGCTCTCAGTGGGCTTTGATTTTTATTTAGTCTTGCTGTTGTTTGTTTTCCTTTGAGAGAGGGTCTCCCTATGTAGCTCACACATTGGCCTGAAACTCAGATGTAACACAACCTGGCCTGGCATTCGTGATCCTCCCGCCTCTGCTGCCCTGGCGCTAGGACTCTAGGACTGTACTGCTTAGCTTCTAAGGAGGCTTTGAATTCAAGCAGTGTGAAGGACTAGTTACTGCTCTACCATAGGAGAACTCAGAGGAAGACTAACATAGGATAAGCTGGTGACACCCAACTTCTTGGAAGGATTGAGTTGGGCTCTCTAGGAAAAGCAGGAGTGAGCCTGGTGGTCCAAGCCTGCAATCTTATCTATTTTGAGAGAGGCTGAGGCAGGATTCAAAGGTTAAAGCCTGCCAGAGCTACAGAGAGTCCAAGGAAAGGATGTGGACTGATGTGTGCATGTGTGTGTGTGCATTTATGTATTTGTGTGTGTGTGTGTGTGTGAGAGAGAGAGAGAGAGAGAGAGAGAGACAGACAGACAGACAGACAGACAGACAGACAGAGGCAGAGAGAGAGACAGAGAGAGAGACAGAGAGAGAGAAAGTTCAGAAATCACCGGTGGAGCAGCCTCTCTCCCATCCATCCACCCAGAGGTCCCAGAAGTACTGAGAAGGGGGAACTTCCAGGGTGCTGGGGTTGGATTTCCCGTAGAAAATGGGGCAGAGACCCAGAATTTCACCTAGTCTGCACTCAAGTAACCGCCTACATTTCTAAAGAAGACACCACAGTTTACAAATTACTTGCACAAAAATGTCCCATTTGACAATGACAGCAGGCAACCTGTGTTTGGCAACTTATAAATCCTCACCGAGCTGAGTCCACTGAGGGCCCAATGAGTGTGGTTCTGTTACTGTCCCTCCCAGAATGGAAAATAGAGGCCAAGGTCAGTTGTCATGTGCCAACAGTAGGGTTGGAACCCAGAACTAATTCGGGAAGGACTTGCTTAACCACAGTCCCCAAACAACCTTATAATAAAGAAACAAGCAATTTAATTGTTGGAGCTTTGCAGGTGGGGAGGGGGGAGCAGGGAAGGACCGAGGGATGGAGGGACGGAGAGAGCCTGGCAGGTTCACTTTGCTTATGATTAAACCAGGTTTTCCGACCAGGTTTTCTGGCCCGGTGTTCCCACTCCCAGACTGGAGAGGCACAGAGAGCCTGCAGGAGACGACAGGCTACTGGCCTTGTAGACACACCCGTGGCCCGGGTCTGTCTATCTCCACTCCGCAGCTGCGCTACCCACAGGGACAGCCTCGGGGAGGAATACTCCAGACTCCCAGACACAGCCTCGGCTGCCCTGTACAATCATCCGGGTTGTGCAGACACAAGATTAGGGAAGACCCGCCCTGCGCAACACCCTCCGGGTGGTACTGGCTGAGGCTGGTAACACCTCTTCACCCAGGATCTGGGACTAAGGGAGGCGGGATCCAAGCTCCTGGGGTCCAAACCCAAGGAAGGAAATGGAGGGGTGGATGGTTTGGGGCAGATGGGAATGCAGAGGGGTGGAAGGCCAAATCCAGCAGCGGGGTGGGGAGGTGGGGGGTGGGGTGGCTCAATGGTGTACTTTCTCATTGAGCAGCTAATGCGCGAGGCTGAGCCCCAGACTCTGCCTGGCAAGTGCAGACTGATTGCACAGGTTCAAATACCTTGCAAGGTGAGTACACCATGTCCTAGGTAGAGCGTAGGATTTTAATGCAGAGTAAAAGCCGCCCTCCTTCCTGTCCTCCTCCCGCAGAGGAGGGGTGACTAGGCCCTGGCAGATCTCCTGTCCCCGCCCCGCCCTCCCCAGAGCCTCCTGCGGGCTGAGGTCGCCGCCCAGCAGGGCCTGGACCCTCCTCCTTTGCTTGCGGCAGGTCTCGGCCCATCACCCCAGCCTGGTCCCACCCGCCAAACCACATACTTTCACCATCGTCTCACCCTTTCCTCCACCCTTCCCGTCGCCCTGGCCCTGTCCTCGCCACTCAGATGATTGTTAAGTCCACCGCTTCCTTTCAGTGGCTAGAGACAGAAGGAAAGACTTGCGCTTGCCAGTGTTTAAATTACCTCTGAAAACACCCAGTGGTAAAGACAACAAAAGGGAACAGTTTCTTCGAGTGCTTCTGCAGAGAAGGGGGAGGGGTGGCCCGGTAACCTCCACCCACCAGCCTCACGTCCACCAGCTGTCTTCTGGGTGGAAGGCACCCGGGTCTTACCCCTGTTCCCTCCCCCCGCTCCTCTCTGGGCGGGCAGGCTGCCTGGGCCAGCTGGAAGGCTGGTCCATCCCCTCTCTCAGCCAGAAGGCTCGGGAGGGAGGCTAGCCGAGGCTCCCAGCTCTCATGCGCCTGCCCAGAGACCAGGACTTTGTACTGGGAGGGCTGCGCTATTGCCTCCTGTCCATGTCCACCACAGACCCTTCCCCGATCAGCTTCGTTCCCACAGGCAACTTCAGCTGCTCTCTCATGACACCTGTGTATTCATTCCAGCAGAGTGTGAGCAAGCCCCTAATTTCCATTTCCTCCAGCAAATAAAAATTGCATGATTCCAGCTTCTGGGGATCCAGGAAGACAAGCGCCTCTGTCCCTGAGGCCATTCTCCGCGCGCTCCTGGAATCTGTCCACAGCCGGTCACCTAGGGAAGTCCCTTCTTAAGCAACCACCCAGAGCAAAGAGAGAGCTCAGCACTCCTTAACTCGCCCTGCCTGTCCTCAGGAAGACTCAAGCTTCCCCATGCCTCTTCCCTACTTCCTTCCAGTCTTGCGTCTAGAGAATCACCTGTATGTAACAGGACTATCCTCCAGGAAAACATCAGGCTGAGAAAGACTTCTGCAGAAAACATCGCATCCTAGAGTGGAAATACGTTCAAGCCTCTAAGCTACTGCCTGCTAATGATGTGAGCTTGGGCAAGTCACTTACTAACCTCCAAGTTCCTTGCCTGCAAATTAGACACATTATCTATGCCAGAGTGCTGTCTGCTGCCCATATGAACAGAGTAAACGCAGCTATGTGCATACAGTTCTTCCCTGCTCTCTACTACAGAGGGAGCCCAGGGCATCACACATGCTACCGTGCGTCCCTGGCAGCTGGCCTGACACACGGCTGCCTAAAGCAACCTGAAGAACTCTTCTCAGAGACTGCCACTTGAGTGAATTCTTGATTTTACTGCAGAAAAGAATTTTAGGGCAAGCCAGTATGAAGCAGAGTTGGGCTTTATTAAGAAGACATGCCTGATTTAAGAAAAAGAGGGGCATGGTGGTGCACAGTCTTTAATCCCAGCACTCAGGAGGCAGAGGCAAGCAGATCTCTGTGAGTTCGAAGCCAGCCTGGCCTACAAAGTGAGTTCCAGGACAGCCAGGGCTACGCGGAGAAACTCCGTTTCAGAAGAAGAGGAGGAGGAGGAGGAGAAAAAGAGGGACTCGGGTCAGAGGTAATGCATACCCAGCTACAGGTGTGTGGGTCTTTCAAGGGGGAGTCTCCCTGAAATGTCTTAGTGGTAGCCATAAAGTTTTGGTTTCTCTCAAGTTACATTTCAAATCATTACTAAGAAGCCTTTTTTTTTTCCCTTTCTCCCCTTTTTTTGGTAAATGAGGTTATAGTGTGGCTTCAGGGGCTCCTTGAATAGGAAAGATGATAAAACCATGAGCCACGGTTGTGCAAGGGTGTTAAGACATGTCCCTTACTCACTTCTGGTGAGATTCCTAGAAAACTGCAGGTTTAAAGCTGGGAAAGGAGAAAGGCCACACCCACTTAGGTCTGAAGCGTGGGTCTCCGCCATTAGCATCTCCATATAAAGTGAATTACTGTCTCTCTGTAATAACCTTTTGTCGACATCACACATTTTGTTAACCACGCTGGAACTCTTAGTTCTGAGCTGGCAAGAGACTTCAACCAGACTCCAACATCAAGGAGTCCTTCTCTTCCCTTCCCATGGCCCCTTAATTTTCCATCCTTCTATACTGTCTCAACCACAATCCCAGCCCATGAGGAAAATTCTTTGTTTGAGCCAGGGTCTTGTGTATAACTCATGATGTAGGCAAAAATGACCTTGAACTTCTGATCCTTCTGCCTCCACCTCCCTGGTGCTAGAACTCCATCATGTACCACCACGCCTGGTTTATCCCCAGCTTGAGATTGAGCCCAGGGCTCTATGTGAACTAAGGAAGTCAGCTAAGGAAGAAGTACTCTACCAACAGAGCTGCGTGCTCAGCCCCCAGGAGGAGTTTTTGTCTTTGGTGGTGTTGGGGGTGGGGGTGGTGTTTTGGTTTTTGTTTGGTTTTTTTGGTGGTAAGTTTTGGGTTTTTAATTGTTGTTTGGGTTTCATTTTGATACAAGGTCTGCACAGGAACAGAGGCCTCCAGAGTACTTAAAGGGACCTGTGCTTTCAGTACTGTTTGAATGTGCCATGTAGATCTGCCTGCCTCTGCCTCCAGAGTCCTAGGATCAAAGGCATGCACCCCCATACCCAGCCCCAAAAAGAGTTCTTAGCAAAGCGCTTTTCACACAGTTGCCTGTGATCATTCATGCAACATTCATAAACCCCTACAATGAACAAGAATGAATCCCCCTGCCTCAAGAGTCTTCCTGTTCAAAGGCAGAGTTGAGTGTACAAACAACTGGATATGAAGAAAACCAGAATTGGATTGATGATTGTAGTTCGGTGGGAGAATGGAGGCCCTGCATTCAATCCTAGCACCATCCAAAAACAAAAAACAAACAAACAAAAAAAAGAATTAATTTGTAGGGCATAAGACACAGTCAATAAGACAAAAAACAGCATACAGAATGGGAAAAGACCTTCACTGACCCATCTGACAGAAGACTGATCTCCAAAGTATATAAAGAATTCAAGAAACTAGACATCAAAATACTGAACAATCCAATTAAAAAATGGACTAAAGAGCTAAACTGTGGTGGTATTGTGTTCCCCAAAATATTGTGCACCCTAATAAACTTTTCTGGGGTCAGAGAACAGAAGAGCCACTAGATACAGAGGCTAGAAAATGGTGGCACTCATACCTTTAATCCTAGCATTCCAGAAGCAGAAATCCATCTGGATCTCTGTGAGTTCAAGGCCACATTGGAAACAGCCAGGCATGGTGACACACATCTTTAATCCCAAGAAGTGAGCCTTTAATCCCAGGGAGTGATGGCAGATATCAGAAAGGTATATAAGGAGTGAAGATCAGGAACTAGAAGCATTTGGCTGATTAAGCTCTCAGGCTTTCGAGCAGCAGTTCAGCTGAGATTTATTCTGGATGAGGACTCAGAGGCTTCCAGTCTGAGGAAACAGGATCAGCTGAGGAAATGGCAAGGTGAGATAGCTGTGGCTTGTTCTGCTTCTCTGTTCTTCCAGCATTCACCCCAATAACTGGCCTCAGGTTTGATTTTATTAATAAGACCTTCTAAGATTCCTGCTACAGCTAAACAGAGAATTCTCAAAAGAAGAATCACGAATGACTGAAAGACATTTAAAGAAATGCTCAACATCCTTAATCATCAGAGAAATGCAAATCAAAACGACTCTGAGATACCACCTTACACCTGTCAAAATGGCTAAGATCAAAAACACTAATGACAGTCTATGTTGGAGAGGATGTGGAGCAAAGGGAACACTCCTCCACTGTTGGTGGGAGTGCAAACTTGTACAACCACTATGGAAATCAGTATGGCAGTTTCTCAGAAAATTGGGAATCGATCTACCTCAAGACCCAGCCATACCACACTCTTGGGCATATACCCAAGGAATCATGCCACAAAGAAACATGTTCAACTATGTTCATAGCAGTACTATTTGTAATAGCCAGAACCTGGAAACAACCTAGATGCCCGTCAACCAAAGAATGGATGAAGAAAATGTGGTACATATACACAATGGAGTACTACTCAGCAGAGAAAAACAATGACAGCATGAAATTTGCAGGCAAATGGATGGAACTGGAAAATAACATCCTGAGTGAAGTAACCCAGACTCAGAAGGACGAACATGGTATGTACTCACTCATAAGTGGATTCTAGATATAAAACAAAGAACAATCAGACTGCAACCCACAGAACCAGGGAGGCTATATGGCAGGGGTACCCTAGGATGACTGTGGCTTAGAATAAGTTTTGGTTTTACTCAAAAAAATAAATAAACAAAAAACAAACAAACAAAAAAAAAGAAACATCATTACAGGTAACAAAAAATTAGGGCAAGCTTTGGCAAGTAAGAGAAAGAAGGCTGATCTTCCCAGCAAATAGAAGGGGCAGAGCAGCTGAACACACACACACACACACACACACACACACACACACACACACACACACACACCTCGCACACCCTCCAACTCCCCCCTCCCCAACAGAGCTAAAAACCCTAAGTGAAGCAGGAGGAAGGGGCAGGGAGTGAGGTCCAGGAGGCTGGACCCAAGAGCAAAATTAGCATATGAGAAACAGTTGAGCCCCAGACTACTACAATCTGCACAAGACCTAGGTATCCAGAGTGCTTATAGGGACCTGTGGTTCAGTATATTTCTAAAGTGCACACATCTGGATGGAGACTGTATGTAGAACTACATGTAACAGATACAGAGTGCACCGAAAAGCCTGGGCTACGAAAATGACCTTGAAAGCTCATGAAATGTGAAGCAAAAACAACCCCTCCTTTGTGCAGGTTGTTTGGGGCCTCTGAACTTTTTCTCTTCTCCATCCCACCTCTACCTGTGGTAGTATAATCCTTCTTAAATTCTCTGATTTGTAACTTAGTGCCCACATGTCTCTGTCCAATTTCTTGTACCAGGATATAAAAACCTGGAGTTTATTAAAAATAAAAATAAAAAAAAAAGCACCTGGAGTCCTCCCCAAAGAGCCCGCTGAGCCCTGCTTGCCACTGATGTCACCAGCATGGCTTTGATGGAGGAGCAGGTCACTGGCCCCCTTTATCTGTTCTTCTGAATGTGGCCTCATGAAATGGACACCTAGAATGCTGACTGTCAGTCTGCCACAGGAAGGAAGAGATTACACAGTGAGTCAAGCCTAGATGTAGTTAGGGTTTTTTTTTTTTTTCTTTTACTCTTTCTGTTTGGGGGCCCACCACCCAGCTCCTAAATAATCACACAGAGACTTATTACTACTTATAAATGTCAGGCCTTAGCTTGGCTTGTTTCTTGCCAGCTTTTCTTAAATTATCTCGTCTACCTTTTGCCTCTGAGCTTTTACCTTTCTCTATTTCTGTATATCTTTTCTTTCCTTCTTATTTCATGTTGGGCTGTGTGGCTGGGTGGCTGACCCTTGGCATCCTCCTCTCTTCCTTTTCTCACTCCTCTAGCCTAGATTTCTCCTATTACTTATTTTCTCTACCTCGCAGCCCTTCTTATCCTTTCTCCTGCCTAGCTATTGGCTGGCCATTCAGCTCTTTATTAAACCAATCAGGTATTTTAGACAGGCAAAGTAATACAGCTTCACAGAGTAAAACAAATGCAACATAAAAGAGTGCAACACATCTTTGCATCATTAAGCAACTATTGCACAGCATACAAGAAGCTAACACATCTTTAATTAGTATTCCATAACACCTAGATGCTTCCTCAGTTTCCCACTCTTTCCTGAAACCCCAGTGTTCAACTGGGTGTGGTGGTTTGAAAAACAAATGGCCCCAAAAGGGAGTGTCACTATTAGGAGGTGTGGCCTTGTTGAAGGAAGTGTGTCACTGGGCTTTGAGGTCTCTTTTCTCAAGCTTCACTCAGTGTGACATTTAGTCAACTTCCTGATGCCTTCTGGTAAGATGAAGCTATCACCACATCTGCCTGCACGCCACCATGCTCTCTGCAATGATGATAATGGACTGAACCTCTGAAACTATAAGCAAGCCCCCCCCCATTAAATGTTTCTTTATAAGAGTTGCCATGCTCATGGTGTCTCTTCACAGCAATAAAATAAACCCTAACTAAGACAGAAGTTGGTACCAAGGACTGGGGTATTGCTGTGAAAGGCCTGACCATGCTTTTGTTTGGAGTAATATGGACTTTGGTACTTTGGGTTAGGAAAGCAGTGGAATGCTTTAAGCACTGCTTAATGGGACATACTAGTAGTAGCATGGAAGACAATGGTGCTGATGATCATTTGAAATGTCAGGAGCTAGCTCAAGAGGTTTCAGAGAAGAGTTTTAGTATGTTGCCTAGAAGTTATTCTTGTGATATTTTGGTGAAGGAAGTAGCTGCCTTTTGCCCTTGTCCAAAGAGTCTGCCTGAGGCCAAAGTGAAGAGTTTTAGATTAATTCCGTTGGCAGAAGAAATCTCAAAACAGCCTAGTATAGACTCTGTCCTGTGCTTTTTAGTGGTAACTCTAATGAAGATTTACAATGAAGAGGAGCAAGCTGAGCAGGGTAAATTACATAATGTAAATTTTAAGGAGAAAAAAAGCACCAGGAAGTGGAATGGAGCTAAGTTCTGTGTTCAAGGAGATAAATGGATTAAGAAATGAAATAAAGGGAGTGAGGGCAAAATCCCACTCAGTCTAAGTTGCCAATTTGTGAAAAGAACTAAAGAAAAGCTTAGAGCCAGGTGTGGTGGGGCACACCTTTAATCCCAGCACTGGGAAAGCAGAGACTGGCAGATCTCTGAGTTTGAAGCCAGCCTGGTCTACAGAGCAAGTTCAAGGACAGCCAACCTTAGGCAGTGAAGGAAAATAGAAAGGTAGTGAAGATATAATTAAACAAGGGGCTATGTTCCAGTCCCAGTGAGGAGCAGAACTTGGCAGTTTTGGCCATGTGGTTCTGGCTTTAGAATTAAGGACAGAAGAAATGAGCTATGGAATTTACCTTCATGCCTAAAGGAAGCTGCTGAAGCCAGGCATGTGTCAGGGGTGTCCCTGAATGGAGGTCCAGTAGAGAGGCCATTTCTTGAAGCTGTGAAGTTGAAACCTGAATTGTCTTGGAGAACCCAAGATGTTAGAGATGTCAGAGTCATAGGATACCTGCTGAAGAGAGCTGCTAAGAGGAAATGGAACCAGCCCAAGATAAAGGAGTGTGTTACAGTCAACAAATCTGAATGGATTGAAGACCTGAAGAGTTTGGAGTTTGCCCAGCTGGTTTTTAGTCTTGTTGTGGTTCAGTATTTCCTTACTATGCTCCCTTCCCTGTGTTTTGGAATGATAATGCATATTCTGTGACATTATATGTTGGAAGTATATGATCTACTTTTTTATTTTAATTTTTACAGGTCATTACAAGCATCTCTGAAGAGATTTTGGGCTTTGGATTTGAAATAAGTTTGAGACTGTTATAGACTATGGGGACTTCTGAAGTTGGATTGAGTGTATTTTTTGTATTATGATATCGCTACAAGCCTTCGGGGGCCAGTGAGTGGAATGCGGTGATTTGAAAGAAAAATGGCTCCCAAAGGCAGTGGCACTGTTAGGAGGTATGGCCTTACGGGCTTGGAGGTCTCTTTTCTCAAGCTTCACTCAGTGTAACAGTTCGGTCAACTTCCTGCTGCCTTCTGGTCAAGATGTAGGACTCTCAGCTCCAGCACCACGCTGCCTGCATGCCTCCACTCTCCCTGTCATGATGACAGTGGACTGAACCTCTGAAACTGTGAGCTCCCCCCCCCCAATTAAAAATGTTTCTTTATAAGAGTTGCTGTGGTCATGGTGTCTTTTCACAGTGATAGAAACTCTAAGACACTGTGTATCCCCTCCATCTGGAGAAACTCAAGGGAAAGAAGTCTTGTAGAAGGCAGCCATTTGGTGCTCCTCATTCCACTGGCCACAGGGATCAGTGTACCTGGGGTAGACATGACACATCTATGTAATCAGACTAAAGATGGGCTCGGAATGCAGGGCACAGTCATTCTTTCTTCGGAGACAAAGTAGCTAATTTCCAAGAGCTGTTGGCAACATTTGCAGACCAGAATCTGATACAGAGGGACTTAGTTTTGGGGGAACTGTTAAGCTGATGCATTGAGTCTTGCCTGAAGCCTTATTTGATGCTAGGCGTTTTTTTTCCAAACCAAAATTGAATAAATCCCTATATATTACCCTAAATCAGTCTTAGCTTCAACTTTTCAATTTATTTTCTTTTCTTTCTTTCTTTCTTTTTTTCCTTTGGTTTTTCGAGACAGGGTTTCTCCGTATAGTTTTGGTGCCTGTCTTGTAGACCAGGCTGGCCTCGAACTCACAGAGATCCACCAGGCTCCGCCTCCCCAGTGCTGAGATTAAAGGCGTGCGCCACCTTCGCCCAGCTCAATTTCTTGATGTTGAAGAAATGACCCAGAATTGGTGTAACAGTGTAATAAGAAATGTGAAGTGTTGCAAGCAATGGTGAGACTAGAGAGCAGCGGGTTAAATCATCAAAGGTTTTCCTTGCTCCAAGCCAAAACATTGAACGTCATGTAGGCGACAGGAAGCCCTGCTCAAAATGGTTGAAGAAAGAAAGTGGCATGACTGAATTTGTGTTAGGAAATTAGCTCTGATAGCCAGAGCATGACAGAGACAAAGGGGACTTGAAGCAAAGAGCCGGTTGTTGATCTGTTTTGTTTTGTTTGAGACAAGGTTTCATGGTGGAGCCCTATCTGGCCTGGAACTTGCTATGTAAAGTAGACTGACCTCCAACTCACAAGCATCCACCTGCCTCTGCCTCTGCCTCTTTGAGTGCTTCAAGCAAAGGCATGCACCACCATTCCTGGCCAAAAAACTTGTTTTGATTAGTCATAAGCCTAGGCATTTTATCAAACAAGCCCAGATGTGGATGGCCAGGAGTCAGCCAGCAGGCAGCTCCCTTAGCAATACCTTATCAGTGCCAAGGGCCTTTCTATCTTCTCCCTGGGGAGCTTGCCGTGCACAGGAGAGAGGTCAAACCCCACGCTGCTGCTCCTCGGAGAGCGGGCACTTAGCTGCTGCTGCTGCTGCTGCTGCTAAAGGCATGGACTGCTCACGTGGGCTCCCAAGGCTGCTGAAAGCAAGATGGGAGCCTGGCATCCCCGCCTTCATTTACAGCCGTCTCCCTCCCTTGAGTCACCTGCTCAGCTCTGCGGCTTGGTGTGCTAGTCACCCCAGAAGGGTCTGTCTAACCTACTGTGCCCCCCTCAAGGCAAAGGCACAGAGATAAATCACTGTCTGAAACCTACAGTCACCTTGGATGACTCAAAAGAGACCGTCCCCCAAAGAGGACAACTATCCCTCTATCCGAGCTGTGAGGCTGAACCCTGAGGCAGAAGTGATCACCTCGGAGGACCTAGACAGATCCCCACAAGGGAGGACTTCTTCGGACCGCCTTGCAGAACGGGACTGAGACACTAACAACCAGCCCCTACCCTGACCAGGACTGCTCCATTATGCAGACCACTTGCCCCTGGGGGGCAATTCTTCCTCCATTTACCCCAGAGTCACTGGACCCCTGTATCTGTTCTGCTCCACTGAACAAACCTTCTGTCTCTCCATTCTCCCATTACTGGTCTCTTTCACTGGTGTACCGGGGACAGGACAGGTGGAGCCTAGTCTGCAGGGCTGTCGAAGCTCAGGCTTCTGCCCTAAAAAACTCCAGCAACACTCAAGATGGGATCCAGTTGTTTAGATGGTTCAAGAAGCAGGAAACTTGCCATTTTAAATTTTAAAACAATTCTTTACAACTTCTTTTTTTTTTTTTTTTTAGATTTTGTTTTCCTTTATAGGATCAGATAAAATGGCTTCAGATTACTTTTCTTTAAACTCTTGACTCCAGGGCCCACCTTCCTGCTGCACATCACCACCGCAGCCCTCCCCTGGGCTGACCCTGCTAGGTCCTGCAGCATCACCACCATCTACCTCCCCTGGGCTGCTGCAGCCCCACGGCCCCACTCTTCCCAGCCTGACTCATCCCCTCATTCCAGGACAGCCTCCCACCTGTGTGCCAAACTGTCCATTTGCCTAATTCCAGTTGCTTCCCTCCCTGGACTCCAGCTGTAAACTACTATAGGGTATGTTTTCATTTCATAAGAAACAAGCGCCCTGGCTCCCACCGCTCTCCACCAGGCCACTCTCTCCACATGGCCGAATATGGGTAAATCAGTCCTTCTGAGGCTTATTTCCCTTTTGGCTTCTAGAAATAGAAGCTTAAAACACACCCAGGGTTTCCAACCCAGAGAGGTTCGTAGAAGCTTCTGGTTTCGCTGGTTACTGGCTTCCGGTCTGAATCACAGAGAACCAGGCCCAGCAGTGACTCACTTGTGTCATGATACCCTTGCCATTGCTGCCACCACGGATGCTGCTGGGCTGACCTAGTCTCCAGGTTGGCTGGGGCCACCCAGATGGGCAGCAGGGAGCACAGGACACAATAGGTTGACCTTCAGGGCAAGAGGCCAGACCAGAAGTCAAGAGTTCCAGGAGAACCTCCTCTGTCTGACCAGAACACCTTCCCCCCCTAACAGACTCTAGTCTTTGCTTAAAACAGTAATAGAGTCAGAAGGGCCACACGTGCCCTAGAATGGGGATGTGATGAGCCCATTTGGGAAAATCATCTGAGAGGCAGAAGAGGATGAGATGCTAAGGCACAGCCCCAAAGACTACTAGGCCAGAGAAGCAGCCATCCTTTTGCCCAGGCCCAGGTGTGGCCGCAGAGTCAGTGGCAAGTCCTTGCCATGAGGTTATCTTAGAGATGTCTTCTAATTCCAAAATCCCTGTGGTGGCCCTGGTGAACAACAATGCCAGAGCTGCTCTATAGATGCTTCCAAGGGGTGACAGAGGGGTCCCCAGCCACATCACCATCATGACAAAGAACACTCATGCTTCCCTGCAGCTGTCTCTCACACCAACTATAAGGGTGGAGGAAGCTCTGAGAGAGCAAGTCCTAAGTGAGTGTGTATTTTGTGTGGCCATGACTGTTGCTAGAGTTTTCCGCCTTGCCCACAGTCAGGACAAATCTTTGTCACCCGCCAGTCCACAGCCGCTCAGACCCAACCAAGTAAACACAGAGACTTATATTGCTTACAAACTGTATAGCCGTGGCAGGCTTCTTGCTAACTGTGCTTATAGCTTAAATTAGTCCATTTCCATAAATCTATACCTTGCCACGTGGCTGGTGGCCTACCGGCATCTTCACATGCTGCTGGTCATGGCGGCATCTGGCAGTCAGTCCTTCTGCCTTCCTGTCCTTTTATTTCTCCTCTCTGTTAGTCCCGCCTATCCTTCCTGCCTAGCTACAGCCGATCAGGTTTTATTTATTGATCAATCAGAACAACTTGACATACAGACCATCCCCCAGCACAGCCAAGTGCAGACCATCTCAGACACCTGCACTCAGGCCCGTGGTCCTAATCATCCTCTATACGGACCTGCTGGGTAACACCACAAAGAACCCAAGAAGGGCTCCCACAGGACATACAGAACATCCCATAGCACATGACTTAAGGTGTATTGTTCCTCCTCAGAAGATCTGGATTAAATGTGTATTTTGACATGGGCATAACCTGACCAAATGGCAAAGACCTTACCCATATGGACCAAGCTCAAGAGAAATGGCAAGGCCATTTCTTGGCAGTTTGCATTAGTTAAGGTTCTCTAGAGAAATAGAACTGATAGAAGATAGATAGATAGATAGATAGATAGATAGATAGATAGATAGATAGATAGCTTTATTAGAGTAGCTTACAGGCTGTGGTCCGGCTGGTCTTCAGTAGATGCTGGAATCCCAAAGAAGTAGGCTCTAATGCCAGGGAAGGGATGGACTTGCTAGCAAGAGTGAGAGCAGGCTTCCTTCTTCCTCTATACAGGCTGCCACCATCAAGTGTGGTCCTGATTTAAGGTAGATCGTCCCACCTCAAAAGATGCAGATTAAAGGTGGGTCTTCCCACTTCAAATGACTTAATTAACAAAAATCCCTCACAGGTGTGTCCAGCTGCTTGGGATTTAGTTAATTCCAGATGAAGTCGAGTTGACAACCAAGAGCAGCCATCACCGAGTCTGTGTATCGATTGATCGATCAGTGAGTGCCGATTAGCAACCTCAGCGCCCTCCTCTGGGATGTTTACACGGACACTGCTTGCCTACAGAAGCCTCCTATGGAGACTAGCTATCCCCAGCTGTACCTAATAAATACGCCAAGGTTCCAGGTTGTGGAGGTAGCTGGAGTGGTAGAGAGCCCCACCTGATTCTAGCTTCACTGTACAAGTGTGCATCCTTCCTTTATGCCCTCACCACCCCTAGCCAGCCACCACCCCCAACCCACTCCAAGACCCAAGCCCTGCAGGACAATGGCAACACATTGTCTTTCTCCAGCAAGCTGTAGCAAGCACAGCTCCCGATTCTGCAGATGGGACCCACAAGGAATTCTGACCCAAGTTTTCCGAGTTAAGAGATTATATTCTATCATAGCATAAGTAATTGCTTGACTTTAAAAATTAAAATATTCTTCTCATAACTTGAAAGTCACCACTGTGAAGAAGTTATATATCAAAGGGAAGCACTGTACCTATGAGCAGTCTTTAATTTCTCCCTCCCCTGACAACCACAAATCTACTTTATGTTTCTGTGGATCTTAAGATCCATCCATGCTGCGGCATGTAACAGTGATTCATTCTTCTTTATGGCTGGATAGTATTCCAGCCTGTGGCTACACTATATTTTATCTGTCATCTGTCGATGCCCATTTGGGTTGCTTCTGCCTTTAGCTTTTGTGAACCTTGTTACAAACAGGTTCATGTTTTTGTGTGGTTGTCTATTTTCAGTTTTCTTGGAATCTCTATGTTTTTTTTTATGTACTTGAAATATAGGCAAATCTATAGAACACAGTGTCATTGTTATGACACTGTACTCATTACAGTGTGTTTAGGGCAGGCCTGTTCTCAGGAAGACTTGGTGGTCGGTCCCTCATACTGAATCCTGTCCACCTGTACCGTATACTGGGTTGTCTACATCCACAGATGCCCTGAGTTCTCTTTGAGGGCAGGACTGCCACTGATATGAACTGTCCCCTAAATGACCATGCTGGCAGCTAGATCCCCGATGTGGAGATGTTAAGATGTGGTAGAAACTTTAAGGGTCATGGGTCTTGTGTAGGGTTGTTATATGACTCTTCCTGATGAATCTATTTCTAGTCACCCCGGATATGGCAATGACAGATCAAAGAAATCATCACCAGGTCCAACTTGGTGAGCCAATGGGTTTATTGGGATTACTCACATGAACAACTCACAAGCAGGTACACCACCGAAGAAGAGCCCCGCTCCCCCACCCCCCACCCCTGCCCTGCAGCGTCAGCGAGAGGAGAGATCCTACGCACCTTGTTAACCTCACTCCCCTCTGAGCCTTTCCTGCCTTCCACCTGGGAATGTTAGGTCCCGTCTCATAGGGGCCTCCTGTGAGCAGTCAGAGTTGTGCTAATTCAAGATGGCGATGACCACATCCACCCTGGGAGAAACTGCCACACAAGAGGTGGTCGGGCTACTGAGGGTGTCACCCTCTGAAGAGGTTAGCATAGTTTCCTGGGACCTTAACCAGTTTTCTTAAAAGAAAGCCATTACTTAAGGAAGCGAACCCAAAACAACAATAAGAAACAAAACAAAACCAGCAAACGGAGTTCAGGCCTCCCTAGAGCCAAGCAGGTGACGTTGGGTGCTCTTGGATCCCAATCTCCAAATCTGACCTTTGAGCAAACTTCTTGTCTTTACAAAATACTCACTTTCAAGCATTCTATCATAGTCCCACACAATGAGTCAACGGGCCCATTCACAGTCACGCCGAGCCCTTCCCGACACGTGCTGTCACATACTTGTGTGTGCCTCTCTCCTGCGATCTCACTGCATGATTGTGTGACTGCAGCGTCTAGATTGACCCCTGCAGGGCAGTAACAGTCAGTGAGCAAATGAGTTCTCTTTTTCTCTGTCCAGAAAGAGACAGAGTCTTTCATTAGGCAGAGAGGCTCCTCCCGGGGATCTTGTAGTAAAAAAAAAAGTTCCAGTTAGATTAAAAAGTCCAAGGTGAATCCTGGTACCCTTTCCTCTGCCGCAGGGAGGATGCTGCTTGGATTGGGTGGAATTGGAGCTCAGGATTAGGCCTCTAGGGATTGTGTGAGGTGGTCCCAAGTCCTTATCTGAAGTGAAATTGGTGAGTCTGATACAAGCCTGAGAAAGGAAGAGACACAGGAGCCACTGGCACCATCCAGCATGTCTAAACGGTGTCTAAGCCAAGAATACATGTGTGTCCACAAGAGTGAGTGTGCCTGGCTGTGGATCTGAACTCTGGGGTGGGAAGAAGCACCCGTGGCGCCCCTGACCCTGGGGAAATAGAGCCAGGGACGACTGCAGAAGAAAGCTGGCCGCTCCCTAGACATCAGTTTTGCTCAGACCTTAGATGTCCCCAAGACCTGTGTATTGAATGCTTGGTTCCTAGTTGATAATCCCATTGATAGTAAAGCTTCTAGGAGGTGGGGCCTCATAGGAAGACGCTAGGTTACTGGGGAACATGCTCTTCAAAAGGGGTACGGGTCCTCCCCCTCTTTGCCTTTCCTGGAACTCACTCTGTAGCCCAGGCTGCCCTCAAACCCACAGAGATCCACCTGCCTCTGTCTCCTGAGTGCTGGGATTAAAGGCGTGCACCACCACCTCCCGGCTACATATGATAAAATTTTAGAGTGACAATAGCTACACAAAGGGAACAGAACATAAGTAATTTATATCTCATTTACTTTCCAGACTTTATTAAATGATGGGGCTGGAGAGATAGCCCAGCAGTTAAGAAATCTTACTGCTCTCTCTGAGGACCCGGGTTCAGTTTGCAGCATCCATGTCAGGCATCTCACAGCCAACTGTAACTACGGATCCAGAGACTCTAAGCCCTCCTCTGGCTTCCTTAGGCAACTGCACATACGTGGTGAACATAAATTCACACAGGCACACACACATACACATAATTTTACAGAGTGAGGTTACAGTCTATAAATTAATCTTTAAAGCTAAAATGTAAATTATAATCCTGTAACAAATTCTATTTTAAAAGTTGGACAATTATTGGCTTGGGTCCAGAAATGACAGCAATTTGAATACATCCAGAAAAGAACATGCAAGACAAGTTTCGATAGTATAACTGGCTTGCAGATTTTTATATGTTCAACAAATAAAAATATCTCAGAATGTTGATCACATAAATCAGCTGCCTATCTAATTACCTCTTTATTGCTTACCACATCAAATTCATAAACAAAAGATAACTAAATAACTCAGTAAAATGATTCCTTAAAAAAAATAAGGAGTCTAGTGTAATAATAATAATAGCACATCTTTAATCCATCACAGGAGGCAGAGGCAGGTGGATCTCCATGAGTTCAAGTACACACTGGTCTACAGAGCCAAGGCTGCATAAAGAGAACCTGTCTCAAAAAAAAAAAAAAAAAAAAAAAAAGCCAGATGGTGGTGGCACACATTTTTCATCCCAGCACTCGGGAGGCAGAGGCAGGTGGATCTCTTTGAGGCCAGTCTAGTCTACAGAGTGAGATCCAGGACAGCCAGGGTTACAGAGAGAAACCATGTCTTGAACGCCACCCCCACCCCCCCAAAAAAAATTAAGGCAGACTGGAGAGTTGAGTCAGTGGTTAAGAGCTCTTGTTGCTCTTTCAGAGGACCGGGGTCTTTTGGGTTCCATTCCCAACATTTGCATGGCAGGTCACAACCATACATACCTCTAGTTCCAGGGGATCCAAAACCCTCTTCTGACCCCCTTGGGAGCTAAGCATACACATGATATACATTCAGGCAAAAGACACATGTACATAAAAAAGTAAATTAATTCATTTTTAAAATAAAATAAGAATTAAGGACTGGAGATGTGTCTCAGTAACAGAGCACTTGCTTTGCGTGGAGGAGGCCTGGGTTAAATCCCCAGTCATGCCGAAAATAAAAAATTTAAAAGTGGGAAGGTTTTATTTCTAGGCTTAAAATACCCTTGTCAGCTGTTAACAAGTAAACAAGATTTATGAGATGATTAAGGCCTGGGGTCAGTGCCCTCACTCTCCAGGGAAGCCATTAAACTAAAACCCTGTATTATGGGAAAGCCTGGGACCACCCAGAGGCTGAGAAGGGGCCCCGCGGGGACCATACCTGTTTTGTGGTTTCACCACAAAGTGAGACAGACATAAATGGAGACCCCGGACTCACATGCAGTTCCAAGTTAAAAATAGAACAGCTATAAACGTGTTCTACTCGCACAGATGGAGGCAGGAGCCCGCCTCTTACAGACCTGCTTTCCCACAGGAGTGGGCAGAGAGCCGCCCCACGACGGAGCTCAGGCAAGAGCACACACTCCTGGGCACGGGTTTTCTCTTCTGACGGGAGGCTTCCACCTCACCTGCTCTTTGTCCGCTCGGGGTCTCCTATGAACCACTCGCTACAGGTGCCTACTAAAACCCTGGCTGTGCTCCTCTGAACTCGAGGATCCGGCTCTGCAGCAATTAGATGGCTCGTGACCATTCTGGCCCTGTTGATTATTATAGTAAAATAGCGGAAGCAATTCAGTTTCACCGTCAATAGATGTCTGCTTTTCCCGCCAGCTTGGCCGGAGACTGTAAACCCAGAAGAGAATAGCAACCTTTTAAAGAAAACCCAGAAGAAGCAGGAGAGCCTGGGCAAGTGTGCCTCAGAACGCAGGTCTGCTGTGAGAACTGCTGCCCTATCACACACCGGTCGGTCTTGGGCTGCAGCTGGGCGAGGACCCCCAAATCCTAGCAGCACAGGTGATTTCAGGAACACAGATTGCTCAGCCCGAGACTGGTGAAACAAGAGTGAACTTCTGGGAGTGAGGAGACGGGTTTACATGTGACTAACGTTCTATTTCTCCTTGTTTCCTGGGGAAAAGTCTTTATCTCCCATTATAAATTTTACAGGCTATACTTGCGCAAACAGGAATGAAATATGCTTTGTGATAACCACCCCAGCAGCCCTCCTCAGAAATGGAGCAACGGAAGACGTCTTGTGAAAATTCTTAGTATATATTTTAAATTAGGAAACTGAAAAATACTTTCAAGATACTAATTTCCTGTATTAATAGACTAGCTACAAACTACCCAAAAGCAACTATTAAATGTTATTCAAAGGGATTTCTTTTTGGGGAGGAAGAGACCTTCTCATTGTATAGCCCAGCCTGGGACTTTTCATGAAGCCTGGGTTGGCACTGAACTTATCACCTTCCTGCCTCTGCCTCCTCAGTGCTAGAATTGCAGGCATGAACCATTGTGCCGAGCAATTCTCCAAGTGCTTTTATGTACTAAATTATTTTTCTTTTTCATAATCATGTACTTACGTAGGCTTAGTAGAAATACATTCTGCTAATAATTCAACTGGAGTAATTAAACTTGTAACAATAACCAAGACACAAACCTTGTTGAATTGAGTAGAACAAGCCACTAGAAGGATCAATGGTTGGCTTTGTGGGCCATGGGGAAATGTCTCTCATGGTAATGATTGGCATGTGTTTAAGGGTCTCTACCAAGGAACAAAAGATGCCGTTTTGTAGCACATCCCCAGTTTCCGTGGTGTAAATACTCCTTTGTGGCCAATTCCAACAGGAACAACTGGCTGTGGAAGTGGTATGTGTTGAGGACATACTGCTGTTGTTTTCAATATAATCTATCTAACTGTAAGTTATCAGGTTCAATATTTAATAATGACTATGTTTAACAAGCAACTTATAAAATCAGTTTTTGCAAGCCAGCACTAACCAGAAGGCTGCCCTGAAGCCTATTAGTTTAACTGTGTGTGTGTGTGTGTGTGTGTGTATGTGTGTGTGTGTGTGTAAGAGAGAGAGAGAAACAGACTAAGTATGAGTCACACACACACACACACACACACACACACACACACACTGGTGTGGAGGTCAGAGATTACTTGAAGGAGACAGCTCTCTCCTATCATGTGGGTTTAGGGGAATCAAAGTCAAGTCATAAAACCCTATGACAAGCATCTTTACCTGTAAGCCATCTTGCTGACCATTTTGGGGATCTACTCTATGGCTTAATGGATGTCAGCTTTCTAGGTAGCAAACAGGACCCTTGACCTGGGCCTGGTAGCACTCACCTATGATCCCAGCACTTGGGAGGTGGAGGCCAAAGGATCAGAAGTTCAAGGTCACTCTTGGCCAGCTATTGAGTTCAAGGCCAATCTGAGCTACATAAGACACTGTCAAAAATAAACAAAAAGTAATCCCCTAGTGTGTCAGGAAAGTGATGAACTTGAGGGTATCAGACAAATTGTGTCCTTATGGCAAATGCAGACCGAACCTCACAGGAACGAGCTGGGTGTTTCTTACCTTTCACTGAGCACAAGGCCCAATACACAAAAGTGCATCATGACCGTAGAAGACTTCGAGTTAAGTCTCAAGCCAGAGGCTCTGGTTTTACCAATCTATAACCAGGATGTCTTTGTGTGCTCATTTCTCTTATACACTGTGTAAATAAAAACAGCCAAGTAAGTAAAACCAAAGCACAAACTAGTTATATTGAGTTAGAAAAATCTCAGCATTTATAGAAATCAAGTCTGCAAGACAGACAGCACCTGACTGTAACTGTAAGGGAAAACTACCATGAAAACATAACTCACTGAGCTGTGGTTCATCAGTAGTGGGGGATGGGTAGACCATTTCACACGCAAAGGAAACATAAAAAACAAAAAGTTAATTTTTTTTTCCTTTAGAAAAGCAGGTTTGGGGCTGGAGAGATGGCTCCGTGGTTAAGAGCACTGGCTGCTCTTGCAGAAGTCCCAGGGTTGAGTCCCAGCACCTACATAGTAACTCACAACCATCTGTAACTCCAGTTCCAGGGGATCTGATGCCTCTTCTGGCCTCTGCAGGCACCAGACACACACATGGTGCACATGTGTACAGGCAGGCAAAACACTCATATGCATAAAATGCAAAAAAAAAAAACCTTTAAAAAAAATAAAAGAGAAGAAAAGAGTCAGTGAACTTAGATGACTAGATTACTTATCTAATCTGAAAAGCATGGAAGAAAAGATTTTTTAAGAGTTAACAATGTTGGTGGACCAACCCTACAGCTGCCCAGGCCCAGAACCAGGGTTATGACTTGACCTGACCCATCATCCACCCATCTATGATCTGCTGGAGCACGTGAAGGGACCTGACCTGCAGACCCAAAGCTGCAGGATCTCCAGGACACAGGGCAACAACAGGATATCCAGGAGGAGTCCCAGTGAGCACCCAGCATCGATAGTGCAGCAGAAACCAGAGGCCTCGGACCAGACCAATGCCTCTTTGCAATGAACACTTGCAAGCGAAGATACGTGGACCGAAAAGGGGAATTTACTGCGTGACTCACTGTGTCACACTGCAGCTTCCATGACGAGATTTTTAATTTTTTCCTTTTTTTTCACTTTTTTCTCTTAAATTTTGTTTTATTTTGCTGGGGGGGCACGGTGTGTGTAGGGGTGGAGGGCGGATGCAAAGGGATGGGGAAATGAATGGGATTGAGATATATGATGCATAGAACAAATAAAAAGTGAAAAACAAATGAACAATGTTGGGGGTAGGAAGACGAGGGCTCCACGGCAGAGAGCACTTGCTGCTCTTGCAGGGTACAGGGGTTCAGCTCCCAGGACCCACAAGGCAGTTTGCAGCTGCCTGTAACTTCGGTTCCAGAGTTTCCAGTGCCTTCTTCTGGTCTCTGAGGGAACTTTGTGCACATGGTACACAGATTTACATTCAGGGAAACATACACATAAAATAAAAATAACAAATCTTTTTTAAAAAATTAATAAAATTAAGCTGGACAGTGGTGGTGCACGCCTTTAGTCCCAGCATTTGGGAGGCAGAGGCAGGCGGATCTCTGTGAGTTCCAGGCCAGCCTGGTCTAGAGAGCAAGATCCAGGACAGGCTACAAAAGCTACACAGAGAAACCCTGTCTCAACCCCCCCCCCTCAAAAAATTAATAAAATTAAAAAACTGATCAGCTGGAGCTAAAGTGACCGCGGTCAAGATGGCGGAATCTCCGAAGCGGTGCAAGTCTGGGCCTTCAGAAGGAGGTTTGGATGCTGAGGGGTTGGCAGCCGGCGGGAATCAACACTCCGAGCTTACCCACGAGCCCTGTCAAGAGCTGAAAAGACACTTCAAGGAGGAGCCACCTTTCAAGGATTCACACTTCAAGGTGGAGCCAGACCAAAGCAAGAAGCTATGCAATGCCTTGGCTGTCAATCTCGAGCTAGGAGACATTAAGGAAGAACGCATGGTGGAGGACCCCGAGAGAGGAAATAACACGATGAACCTCAAGCAGTTGTCCAAGAAACACAGAGAGGAACTGAGGCACTGTGTGCACAAGTCACGTGACAGCGGGCTAGCACCAGAGAGCCAAGGGTGCCCGTGGAGCCTTCATTTCAACGGCTGCCGTTTTTACAGGAGGGGAGGTGCGCCTGGGCCCAGGCTGAAAATGCAACCCGGGCTGAAAAGTCTGCCCAGGCTGCAAATGCCGGACTCAAGACGGCCTGGGCCTCACATTAGCCTCCTGTTCTACCAGTACAAAAATTTGTCCGCGAGATCCAGGTTCCTTGAAACTCGGAAAGTCTTGGAGGAGCTCAAAACCTCTTCTGGGTATCTCTGAGAGTGCGTCATGGTTTGGCCAGGGATCAGAGCCTCATTAATACCTCGGCCTCTACCTCAGCCATTTTTGGGGTTCTTACTTTATATTGTGGATGTTTTGTCTCTGGCCTGGGACTTGTAGCTTTTACCTCCTAGTTGCCATGCTTCCAGGTGTTGTGATTTGGAGGCTTTGGGTTTTTTTTGTTTTGGGTTTGTTTTTTTTTTCCTTTAACATTCTTTTTTTTTTCCGTTAAGAAAGTGGCTCTTTTTGTTAAATGTTATTCAGCTTGCTTGTTGGGGTAGGGGTGTTGGGCTTTGTCTCTGTATTAGATTGAAAATAAAGCTTCATAGAAATTTTAAAAAATTACTAAAATTAACAATGTTAGATAATAAATTTTTAAAAATTGACAATGTTTCAGGAACCTATTCAACCTCATCAAAAGATTTTTATTGATTGGCCTGGTGGCACACTCCTTTAATCTCAGCACACAAGAAACAGAGGCAGGATTTCTCTGAGTTTGAAGCCAGCTTGATCTATAGTGAGTTCAAGCCTACATAGTGAGACCCTGTCTTAAAAAAATTGTTAATTTTAATTATGTATATGTATGCATATCTGTACCTCTGTGTAGATATATGCACATGAGTGCATGTATTCTCAGAATCTAGAGAAGGACATCAGATCCTCTAGAGCTGATGGTTACAGATGGTATGAGAGCTGGGAGCTGAACTCTGGTCCTCCAAAAGACCAGCAAGTGCTTTTCACTGCTGAGCCATCTCTCCAGACCCTTGTGAAAAGAGTTTGCCTAAATGCAGTGTCCAAAGAAAAGAACAGGAAGGGATAGCCAAAATGCTTGAGAAAATAATAACCAAACATTTACACAAAACTACCAGGTCGCCACTAGACTGTAAACACAAGGTAAGCCAGCAATTCTGACTCACGCTTCTGTACTAGCTGGTGAAGCAGCCCCAAAAGCTAGAGCACACAGGAGACTGTCAACTAATACCTCTTCACACTTTCCACATCAAAATCATTACTTACTGAGGACCCGATATGAGGGAGGTCAGTGGGGGTGCCATAGTGCTTTAGTTACAGACAGATGATATCTTCATGCTTCTTCTGAGGAGGAAATGTACCCAGCAGCCTCTGCTAGATAATGCATCACTATTGAATTGCACTTGCTTATGGTGGTCCCTAATAAAAAAAACAAATGTCAAATTGAGTTCAGAGTAAGAAGGGCTCTCACATCAGCAGGCCACAGTCACAGGGGCATCTGCCTAGAGGCCCTCCAAATGAAATGGTCCTTTCTCACCCAGCTGTGTTTACTTAAAGCAGAAGGGGAGCCTTCTCTGTACAGCTTTACACAAGTGGTGTGTGTGTGTGTGTGTGTGTGTGTGTGTGTGTGTGCACTACTGCATGCATATGTACACACATTTGTGTACTCCCTGGGTATGCGTGTGAAAACAAGAGTTCAATATCAAGTGTCTCTCTCTATTGTTCTCCACCTCATTTTTTCAGACAGACACTCTCACTGAACTTGAAGTTGCCTGTTTTACCTGAACTGGCTGGCCCCCAAAGCCCAAGGGACTGCCTGTCTCCACCCAACCGACTCTCAGCCCTGGGGTTGTAGGAGCATTCCACTGTACCCAGCTTCTTTGTAGGCAATGGGGATCTGAACCCAGGCCCCCAAACCCAGCTTCATTATTGTTGCTTGATATTGCCTTTACCTTTTAGGCTAAACCATGGCTTTCGGGCATTCTAGAATTGATAAGCTATAATTTTTAGTAGGTTTTTTGTTTATTTTAAATCTCTGTGTGTATGCATACATGTGTGCATTTTTTGTGTGTGCAACTGTAGATGCCTCTGTGCAACAGTATATGTGTAGAATTCAGAGGACAATTGTCCTCGTTAGGGTTTCTATTGTTGTGAAGAAACATCATGACCATAGCAACTCTTATAAAGGAAAACATTGAATTGAGGTGGCAATTTACAGTTTCAGAGGTTGAGTCCATGATCATCATGACTAGGAGCATGGTGGCATGCAAGCAGATGTGGTGCTGGAGTAGCAGCTGAGAGTCCTACATTCTGTAGGCAACAAGAAATCAACTGAGACACTTGGTGGTATCCTGCACATAGAAAACCTCGAAGCCCACCCCCACAGTATCACATTTCCTCCAACAAGGCCACACCACTCCAAAAAAGCCACGCCTCCTTATGGTGCCACTCCCTATGAGATCATGGGGGCCAAAAACATTCTAACTTCCACAACAACGTCCAGTGTTGGTTTTCACCTTGTTTGAGACTGGGTCTTTCGCTGTTTACAGGTATGTACAGCAGGCTAGCTGGGCCAAGAGTTTCCTATCTCCGCCTCCAACCTCACCATAGGAACACTGGGATTACAGACCCATGGATTTCAGGGATCTGAACTTACCCTCAAGCCTATGCAGCAAGCACTTTATCCACTAAGCCATCATCCCAGTCGTGTGTGTGTGTGTGTGTGTGTGTGTGTGTGTGTGAGAGAGAGAGAGAGAGAGAGAGAGAGAGAGAGAGAAGGAGTGAGAGAGAGAGAGAGAGAGAGAAGGAGAGAGAGAGAGAAGAGAGAGAGAGAGAGAGAGAGAGTCTCATACCGCTCAAATTGACTTTGAACTCCTGATCTTCCTGCCTTCACCTCCCAAATGCACTTTTTTTTATAAGTCAATAAAACGTGATGGAACACAACAAAAAAAAAAAGCAAGTTCTAGGATATATGGATACCTATGGGGGGAGGGGGCAGAGAGAAAACGGGAATCTAAAGAGACAGAGACGTTCACACCGAAAACTCCTAATAGTCCTTTTTCTGTGTAAACCCTTGAGTCATTCACTCAGTCAGTTTCAAAACTGTCCACAAGATGCGATGGTCCTGAAAACACATCTGTCTACAAATAAACTCCACAAAACACCCCCACAGGGATGTGCTGATCTGAAAGGCTTGTTTCAGTGTAAGCACTTGGACTCAGGCACAGAGACTGAGACTCAATGCCTGGTGCTGTGAATAATCCTTCTGTATGCTGTGTGAATATATGTCACTATGACTGGTTTAATAAAGAAGCTGACTAGCCAATTATGCTGTGGAACATTTGTTTAATGATGCAAAGATGTGTTACATTCTTTTACACTGCATTTGTTTAACTCTGTGAAGCTGTGTTACTTTGCCTGTCTAAAACACCTGATGGTCTAATAAAGAGCTGAACGGCCAACAGCAAGGCAGGAGAAAGGATAGGTGGGGCAGGCAGACAGAATAAATAGAAGGAGAAATCTTGGAGAAAAAGAAGAAAGAGCAAGAGAACAAGGAGAGGAGGACTTCAGGGGCCAGCCACTCAGCCACACAGCAAGAGTAAAAGTGAAAGTAAGATGGGATAATTTAAGTTAAGAAAAAACTGGCTATAAACAAGCCAAGCTAAGGCTAGGCATTTATAAGGAGTGATAAGCCTCTGTAGGTGGTTTATTTGGGAGCTGGGTGTCAGGCCCTCCAAAGAGTAAAATGACAAAAAAAAAAAAAAAAAAAAAAAAAAAAAAAAAAAAACACTGAACAGGATAAAGTTAGTCAGCAAAGCCAAATTGAGAATGATGGGTGGAGGAAGGGCAGAGTCAGAAGGACTCCAGCCAGCTGCTGAGGAAGCAGGACATGTAGAAATGAGGTGACAAGTCATGAGCCACATGGCAAAGCACAGATAAGAAATATGGGCTAATTTAAATGTAAGAGTTAAATGTGGGTTAATTTAAATGTAAGAGTTAGTTAATGACAAGCTGAGTTATCAGCCAAGCATTTATAATTTATATTAAGTCTCCAAGTCAGTTATTTGGGGAGCAGCTGCTAGTTATTTGAGAGCAGGTGGTCGGGACAGGAAAACTCCACCTACAAATGGTGCCCAACTTGGGTCATAGATCCACATGAGTCCTAAAAAAGCTTAAAAGGTTCTAAACACACAAAAATAGAGCCAGACACAGCTTCCTAGTCTCACAGTCTCACACCAGCCGCAATGCAGAGATGCATCTCCCAAACAGCTGCCTTCGAGATAGAGCCAGGCACCAACCACCAGGACCTAAGCCATGTGGTGGTTCCCAAGGGTTTTTGCTCATGTAGACAAAGAAGGTTACAGATAAGCAGTAAAGACAGATTCAAATGAAAAAAAAAAATCTCAATGGGTTACAGTGTGTTTAAAAATATGTGTAGGCTTGAGAGAGAAAAGAAAAAGGGTAGAGAAAATCCTTAAAAAAGAAATAGAGTAATAAAAAATATAATAAGTCACGTAAAGATGGGAAATACACAGAGTCTGGATCCTGTATGTTATTATGTTGTCTTTGAATTTTTGGCTGCTAAGAGACATTGGATTATAAAATCTTCAGATTCAACCAACCTGTATGTAGTCATAAGTTTTCCTGTGCTCTCCCAGCACCAAGGTCCCACAGCAACTTATAAAATTCCTTGTTCCACCTAGTCCTGCAACCACTCAGACCCAAATAAGCACACAGAGGCTTATATTAATTAAAACTGCTCAACCATTAGCTCAGGCTTACCACTGACTATCTCTTACACTTAAACTCAACCCATTTCTGTTAATCTATATGTTGCCACATGTTTCTGTGGCTTTACCTGTGTGTCATTACATGCTTCTCCCTGGACAGTGGCTGGCATCTCCTCACTCAGCCTTCCTCTTCCAGAATTCTCCTTGTCTGCTTATCCCACCTATACTTCCTGTCTGGCTACTAGTCAATCAGCGTTTTATTTATCAACCAATCAGAGGAACACATATTCACAGCATACAGAACATCCCACAGCACCTCCCCTTTTCTGTTGAATCAAAATGGAAGGTTTTAACTTTAACAGTAAAATTACATATACTAGAACAGTTATCAAGCAAGAATTACAGTTACAATATCTAGTCTATTTGTATTTGGCAAAATTTAAGAAAATATTCTATCTACCCTATATTTGTGAGCCTAAAGTTTCATATCTAATTTATCTTTTATTATAACTAAGCAAAATTACATCTAGTCTTCAAACTACATCAAAGACCCCAGAAGGATATAATATTATCTAAGTAAACAGGAAGAGCATTGTAAGTAACTTCCAAAAATCTAGAATGACAGAGACAGCTGGCTGCCTGGACAGTCACCCAAAGTTCCTCTGCAACTTTGGGGTATCCATCTTCAGCCATATAAGCCTAGAGTCTCTCAGTCTCTTTTCTCTGTGTCCTGTAGAATGTCTGGCAGTTTCTTCTGTGAAGCAGGAACCTGAAGGACCATTTTGCCTTGCAAAGTTCAGTAATCACCTTCCAATGGGTCCTGCATGTCCAGTCGATACAACATTTTGTCAAGCAGTCTAGGCAAGAATAGTTTCTTGCCCAAATGACTATTTTTGCCAAGAAGATAAACTCCACATGGAGTGTCTTCGATGCCCATCCTCCTCTCTGAAGTAAATCAGTGCTGCCAGGAGCAGATGTGTCTCATTGTCCAGGAAAGTCTAAGTTTTTAAAATATTTTAAATGCCATATTCTGTCAGTCTTTGAAATGTGAAGATTATCTACATAATTGAAATCTATCTATGTATGCCTAGAAAACTTAATTAACATGACTATAAGTTTGATTATCATAGATTATTTACTATTAATCTGTATTTCTTAATGATACATTACAATTTTAAATGAGTTGTATAAACATAATACCTTAAACAAGAGTAAAAATAAAGACTTCAAAATTTAAGCCAAAAGATATATTACTTTGGGGGAGAGGTTATGATTTTATTTCCATAGGAATGAGAGGCTGTGGACTCATTCTGGGTTAAAGAAAACCAGATTTGACTGAGGAAGACCCTCTGAAAACCTGACTACAGACATTAAAAAAAAAAACAAACCTAGAATTACAAGACAAGGGATGTATATTTCACAGGCTGAAACACATAACAAAAATCATCTTTGGATGACTTGTGTACAATGCACAGTCTATACTTGTATTAATGCAGATATGTATGTTACCTATAAAAGTTTATGTATTTTCAGAGCAAGGGAACTAGACACCAATAAAAATGACCCAGGTGATCCAGCACCCAAAACAGCTTTAATGATGCTGAGATGATCAAGCCTCACAACTACTTCAGCTAAGACTTAACAATTATCCAATTTTCTCAAGTTTCCCCAAAAGATGTCAACAACCCCAAAACAATAGGAAGTAGTCTAGAGAACTATGCTCACATTCCCAAAAAATTGGTAATGGATGTTTGTTATAATTTAAGGGGGGTTGTTTACAAGTTGTTATTGGTAATACTCAGGAAAAAAAGCTGAACATAGGAGATTAGATTCAAGGATCTCTATCTGAAAAGAATAAGGGGGGATATAGAAATGATAGGATAAAAGGGTAGATTATTAAATCTACTTTCAAATCAAAAAAACAACTACTAGTCTTAAATATTTTATATTGGTATGGATTTTTGTATATTGATACAAATTTAAAGTTAATTTTGTTATATGGTATGTATAAGGTATTATGTTTATGCATATTATTTAAAATTGTAATGTATAATTAAGAAATACAGATTAATAGTCATATATAATAGTAAAACTTATAGTCATGTAAAGTATGTTTTCAAGGTCATATATAGATATATTTAGATAGATAGATGATCTTCAAACACTTCAAAAATGTACAGAATATGACATTTAATGTGTTTAATAACCTAAGGCTTTTCATGACAGTGAGATGTCTGCTCCTGGCAGTATCAATCTACTTCAGAGAAGAAGATGGGCATCAAAGAAACTCCAAATGGAGTTTGCTTTCTTTATAGCAAAAGATAGCCATGTGGGCAAAGAAACTGTCCTTGCTTCAATTGCTGACAGTTACTGTCCAAATTGGACCACCAGGACACAAGGAAAGAAACTGCCAAACTTTTCCAAGACAAGGTAGGACAGTCCTTCAAAATTCCCTGCTTTACAGGAAAGTCTATCAGATATTCTAGGCTTCTAGGCCAGAGTTGGATGCTCCAACTTTGCAGAGAAACTTTGGATGACTGTCCAGGCAGCCTGATGTCCCTGTCATTAGGTAACATTTCATCCTCTGGGGTCATGGTACATGGAATTAAAGACCAAGTAGCTAAACTTATAGTTTTCCTTAGTTATGATAAAAGGTAAATTGAGTATAATAAAACTTTAGACTCACAAAAATAAGATAGATAATAAAATATCTTCTCTAATTTCATCAAATATGAATGGACTGGATATTGTAACTATAATTCTTACTTAATAACTGTTTTTCTTGTATATAATCTTACTATGTTAATGTTAAAACCTTCCTTTTTAATTAGAAAAAATGGGGGAAATGTTGTAGAATAATCCCTCTGTGCACTGTGTGAATATATGTCATTATGATTGGTTTAATAAACAAGCTGACTGACTGGTCAATAGCTGAACAGGGTAAAGTTAGGTGGGAAAGCCAAACTGTGAATGATGGGATGAGGAAGGGTAGAGTCAGAAGGATGCCAGCCAGTTGCCGAGGAAGCGGGACATGTAGAAAATGAGGTCACAAGCTATAAGCCACATGGCAAATCATAGATAAGAAATATGGGCTAATTTAAATGTAAGAGTTGGGTAATGACAAGTGTGGACTATCAGCTGAGCATTTGTAATTTATATTAAGTCTCCAAGTCAGTTATTTGGGAAGCAGCTGCCATTTTGGGGGGAGCAGGTGGTAAGGACAGGAAAATTCCACCTATAGCCTGAACCATAAATTTTGCCAATCTCCTAAAAATGAGCTACTGGGAATACCTGTTTCTGTTATAAAATAGAATTGACTCATGAAGATATAAGCAGAAATTAGATTTGGGTATGTTTACAGGAGCCTCCCCATCCAGGAAGTAGCATTTATGAGCTTGGCTTTGACTCTGTCACAGGCATTCTAAGTGGCTTCAGTCCCCCTAGTTCATGTGTAATCAGCCCATCTAGGGGTGGCACTCTGCTGTCCACTTCACAGCTCCTTATCCCTAGAATCCTCAGGCTGTCACTTACTGAGTTACTCCTTTGCACTGGGCTCCATCATGCATTGCACCTGCCTGTCCCTAATCCTAGCAGCCACTGAATCTGAGTTTGAGCAACCACATCAGCTAGTAAGTAATGGAGCAAGGATCTGTCAGCTGCCTCTCACTGACATAGGCTAGCTTCTAGTCAGTAAGCATAGTTGAGTTATAAAGAGTGTGATAGATGATTGATAGATAGATAGATGATAGAGAGATAGAGATGATAGAGATGGATGGTAGAGAGATAGATGATAGAGATAGATGATAGAGATAATATATATATATATGATAGATAAAAGATAGACAGATAGATAGATAGATAGATAGACAGACAGACAGGTGATAGATTTGTGTGTGTGTGTGTGTATAATACAGGAATTGCTTGAGAAAGTAGTTTGCTCAGATCAATCAGAGACTAAACAACGCAGAGTGAAAGCTAAAGGCTATACTTCAAGACTATACATAAAACATGAAGAGAGAATTTGAAAACTGTTGTGACCACTGGAAATCCCTGAAGACTCTTAAATTTTCATATTGAATGCATCTTGATGCAAATAATAAATGGTCTCAAAGGGACAGCGATCCTCACATACCCAAGCTGGAAAGGGTTGTGTGTTCCCCTGGACACAATTCCTCTGTGGAAGCATTAGAAAAATGCAGTTTCACAAGTTCCTAATTGCTGGAAGGTACAGAGGAGTGCATTGTAGCAGATGGGTTGGCGCAGGCCTCAAATTTTCCATAATTAAGGGTTTAAAAGAAAAGGTAAAGGAGAAAGAAAGAAGAATGGGAATGAATCTACCTAAGATAGGGGAGGGTGACATCTAAAAACAAAGGAGAAAGTCTGAAGGAATAATCATGTCAAGAGCAGAAGACGCAGGAAGGAAAGAGGAAGAGCTTTTCTTTACAGCCGAGAGGGAAGCCCAGCATGGTGGTGTAGGCCTGCAAACTCCAGCATTCAGAGGCTGAGACTGGAGAATTGCAAGTTGAGGCCAGCCTGATCTACCAAGAGGGACTCAGTCTCAAACCCACCCTCCTCTAAAAATAAATAAATAAATAAATATAAAAAATCCAGCAAGGCTTTTTTAAAAAATCTTATTCCAAAATTCATATGACAAGGTCATTATCTTTCCACCTAGAAAAATGGTAATATAGAGTTATAACAAATGTGTAAGTAACTATGCGGCAACAACTGCAGCAAACTTAAGGCATCCTTAAGGAGGGTGCATCCTCTGAGGTTATAGCGTCAAGTGTAGCGTCATTCGAAGGCAGGCTGTGACGGGCCAAAGTTGAGACTGCATGCCTGAAACAGCCACTGAAACCACAAACGAGGCATTACAGCTAACCACCTGATAAGCAACATAAAATGGATACATAAAATAGTTTAAAAGAGAGGGAGAAAGAGGACTCTGCTCAAGGCCTCCTTCCTAAGCATCCTCCCCAATGTATTGGAGGACTGGTTCCCAGCATGCCACTGTTGGGGTGAGAAGCTTTAAGAGGTGAGGCCTGGTGAGAGGTTTTGAAAGTGACTGAGAACACCCTCCCCTGCTCCCTTCATCTTCCTCTTTTTATTTCTGGCCATGAAGTGAGTGGTTCTGTTCCATCATGCACTTGTACCGTGATGTGCCACGTTGCTCAAAGCATCAAGGTCAGCTGACCATGACTGGAGGCCCCCCCCCCCCCCCCCCCCCCCCCCCCCCCCCCCCCCCCCCCCCCCCGTCTCAGGGAAGATTTTTTTCAGTTGGTTGGTTTGCTCTTTTTGTGTTAAAGCAAGGCCTCCCTGTGTGGCGCAGCTGACTTCACATTTGAACGTGCAATTCTTCTGTCTCTGCCTTCCCTTAAGTGTTGGGCTCAGAGGTCTGCGACACCATACCCAGGCTTCTGGTGGGTTTCTGTACAAAAACCGACAAGCTAGTTTTTAACATTTACATGATCATTCAAGGAATTTACAGAGTAGCCACAACAGCCTTGAAGAACAACACTGCCTGACTTCCAAATTTATTAAAAAGCTAAAGGAGTCAAAACAGTGTTTGGTGGGGTTTTTTTTTTTGTTGTTGTTGTTGTTTGTTTGTTTTTGTTTTTTTTTAAGCCATGTCAATTTAAAAAAAAGAACAGAGAAGCAGGGCTGGGGCCTATCTCAAAGTACAGGGCTTGCCTAGTATGTGTGAAGTCTCGGATTCAACCCCTTACCACCATCCAGAAAGGGAGGGAGGAGGACAACAGGATGGCTTAGCTGGAAAAGGAGTCCCCTGCTGACGATTCTTCCCCAGGACTCACAGGGTGGAAAGAATGTTGTCCTCAGACCTCCACACATGCACTGTGGCACGCCCATGCCCTATCTTACATATATGTGTGGTGTGTGTTGTGGTGTGGTGTGTGTGTGTATGTAAGAAATTATAAAACAAGCCATCAAATCTAAAACTAGCCATGCATGGTAGTACATCCCACATCTGGGAGGCTGAGATGGAAGTTCTAGTCTGACCAGCTTGGGCTGCATAGCTACTAAATCAACAAACAAGAAAGGGAAAAAAAAAAAAGACACTGCTGACAGAATGAAGGTAACAGACAAGCTGGGAGAAAAATCTTTATGCAGCAAATACTTGAGAAAGGGCTTGTAGGTAAAAAACGGGCCAAGGATTTTTAACAAAACCCTTTTTACCATGTACTTCAGACACTTCACCAAAGATATTCCGGTGGCAAATAAGAAAAATCAGACTGTACGAGATCACACCACACAACTAACATTAAAAAGTCTCTCGCTATCCCAAATGTTGCTAAATAATATAGAGGAGGGCTGGCAGTATGGCTCAGTGGCAGAGCACTTATGTAACATGCAAAAGGCCTGGGGCTGATCCCAGAACCTCAAAAGGCAAGCAAGCAAGCAAAAATAAAAGAGTGCAGAGGAGCTGGGCTCCCGCACCATTGGGCAGAATGTTAAAACACACAGCCACTTCACAAAACAGGGAAGAAGTTTCTTTTTAAAAGCTAAGCACAGCCGAGCATGTTGCATACCTTTAATCCCAACACTAGGGAGACTGAAGCAGGCAGATCTCTGTGAATTTGAGCCAGCCTGGATCTACACAGCTTAGCTTCAGGCCAACAGGACTGCATAGTGAGACCCTGTCTCCAAAAACAAACAAACAAACAAACAAGTTAACCATAGCCATAATAGAGTTTTCGAGGGCAGTGAACTATTCTGTATGATACTATAATGACTCTGGAAACACAACATACAAGTCAATATTACACAGACTGAGCAGGTTGTATTTAGGAACAAACACACACACACACAACACACACACACACACACACACACACACGGTATGTAACTACAATTAAAGAAAAAGAGGATAGGAATTTGAAGGAGAGAAAGGTGGGGGGTATTCAAGGGCTTGGAGGGGAGAAAGAAAAAAGGGAAATGATGCAATTATATTATAATCTCAAAAAAATTACAAAAGAAAAATGCAACTAAATTCAGCCATAGAGGCCAACCAGCTTATTAGTTGCCAACAGAAGGGTGATGGATTTATGAGAGGCTTAAGTAAACTTTTGAGGACTAATAGTTATGAACACTTATTGACTGTAGTGATACTTTCCCACATACATAAGGAAAAATATGTCAGGATTATCTACCTTTAGTATTCACAGTCTACTGTCTGTCAGTTATTCCCCAATAAAGCTGCTTTTCAAGGATGGCTCCACGATCAAGAAAATGTGAGTGACTGGCACTTCACCTCCTCTTGCCATCCAGTGCTTAGAAAGCTGAACCAAGAGCTTGGTCTCACCCTGCTTCCTCTGAGCTCTGTGCCAGGGCTTTGCAGACTCCAAATGTGCATTTCACAAAGGCCGTCCGAGCAGCCCGTCTCCCTGCTCTGAATCCTTATCACCCCTCCTCATCCTGTCCCCGTGTTTAAACAGCTATGAGACGTCATGTTCTTAGGAAAGTCCAGCTTCACCCCACCCCTACCCTGAGAAAGACTTCAAATTCGCTAACTGTAAGAAAGCCAGCACAGACAGACCAATTCACAGTGTTTACAGAGCTCTGCCAGGGGAGCCCCACCAGAGATTTAAGTCATGTTATTTCTGCTCTTTTGCAAGTGTAGATGAGAACAGGAAAACACTTGCCATCACATTATCTGTTATAATCAGGTTCAGCTGCACGCAATAGAAAAAAATCTAGTCGTTTACAGACAAGGATTTATTCTCTTCACTTTGCAAAGTCCAGGAGTCAGGCGCTGTTCAGTTGGCTCTTTGAAGTTATCAAGGTCTCTGCCTTCTGTCTTCTCTGGCATGTGACTTCCATCTTCAAGGTCACATGATGGCTGCTGAAGTTCTGTTCTCAGTGGCAGTAAGGAGCTGGGGGGTGGTTAAGGGAGGTGCCTGATCACCCTGGGAGACCCAGCCAGGCCGCAGGAAAGGAGGGAGCAGGGCACCATGCCATCAGAAGGGCAGGTGCCTGATGACTGGAGTCTGAGACAGGGCAGACTCAGAACAGGCAGGTTCTGAGACAGCCCAGCTCCAGTATGAGGTCCCCATCTTTGAATGCTAAGGCTTCTCTCTCCCTGAAGAGCTGCTGCAGAAAGAGCATCTCTGCCATGCTGTGGGCCAGCCTTCAGGACTGTGGAACTGGCCCTAGAAGCCTGCACTGATACTCAGTCTCAAATGCCTTCACCTTCTCTGTGTGAGCACACAAAGCCACACAGGGTTTCTAGTGTGGGGCAGAAACAGAGGGAGAGCTTCTTCTCTATGACCATATTATTTTGTTTTGTTTCTGAAAAAATCCTCACCCCACCCCCACTCTGGAGCTGAGGACCAAACCCAGGGCCTTGCACTTGCTAGGCAAGCGCTCTACCACTGAGCTAAATCCCCAACCCGTTCATATTCTTAAAAAGTGTTAATGGGTCCACTAATTCATATGGGGTGGCTGTCCTGAAGGGTGATGGTGGAGCAACAGGGATGGGAGTATCTGTTCACTAGTGAAGATTTTCTTGGTTTTGGCTCTCTGGTTCTAGTACTGCCCAAAGCTGCTTTGTCCTGTTCAGCTCTGAGCTCTCCTGCTGCTGTTAGAGAAAGAGACCAGAAGGAATCCAGCCACACTTCATTCCCTTCACACTCCAGAGGCTCCTGAACACAGAATCTGGAAGGGGCAGCCCTAGACGTTGGGCCTGTCCAGGTCCAGCACTTCACTGTAATTACTGGAATAGCCTGTTGCCTTTGTTTAAAGGTGTTAGCAGGGCGTGGTGGTGCAGGCCTCTCCCCCCAGCACTCAGGAAGCAGAGGCAGGTGGATCTCTGTCAATTTGAGCCCAGCCTGGTCTACACAGTGAGTTCCAGGACAGCTAGGGCTATGTAAAACTATATATTGTCTCAAAAAACTAAAAAATGGGGCTAGAGAGATGGCTCAGCATTTAAGAGCACTGGCTGCCCTTGCAGAGGACCAAGAGTCAATTTCTAGCACTCACAGTCACTCACAAACATCTGTAACTCCAGGTCCAGGGGATCTGATGCCCTCTTCTATGGGCACCAGGCATGTACATGGTATACATACATACATGTAGACAAAACACCCACCTGCATGAAATAATAACTCTGAAGGGAAATCTTAAAAAACTGTAAAATACATTTTAGAGAGAAGTACAGACATAAAGCAAAATAAATCTTTCTCCTTCCCACAGCACTGCTCCCTGGGGATCATCAAGGAATTTCTGGCATATCTTTCCGGAATCGTCTACAAATGTATATTCTGTTGATTGCATTTGCAAGAATATTACTTATAAATGATTCACTCAGTAACAATAATGAGTGATGATGTATAAGATGCATCTTATTTATATAGAAATTGGAAGCAGAAAACTAAAACAGCTAAAAAACAGTAAGTGGGCAATTCTTCCAGAGTGCAGTTTTTGAAATGACCACCAGGCGTCAGAACTGCCAGTTGGAATCCCTGACCGCTGGAAAGTTACAAGAGGGAAAGCGTCCACCGAAAATGTGGGTGACGCCTCCCTAGGCAGCTGCTTTGGCCCTTTGGCCCAGAGTCTCACCGCTGGCCTCGGGGTGGTCTAGGAAAGGGAAGCTCAGGAAAAACACTGGGCAGTGAGGCCATGCTCTCGCACTCAGCCGGCCTCCCTCTGGTCTCCAGAGACGCCCTTCAAAGCTGTCAATCGACGTGAGACATGCAAACATGGTCGGGCGGCCACCCTCCTGTCACTGCAAGGCTGCTTGCTGAAGTCAAGACACCTTTCCTGTCCAAAGCTGGGGACAGGCGGGGACTCACCCCAGCCGTCCTGTTTCAGTAGGGACATCCAGTTCTGGGTGCACGGAGCTCTGGGTAAGCAGAACAGCAGTTCTTGCCACTTCCTAATTGACTCAGCACAAGTTTCCTGTCCAGGCCAGGCTGCCATCTCCAGATGCTGGTAGAAAAGTGCCCAACCCCCACAGGGAGCACGGGGCATCCCATTCACAACTAACTCCAGCTGCTGCTCCAGTTATACAGCTGATCTCGACTCGACGGAGCAACAGCCTCCTGTCACTGCAAGGTGCTTGTGAAGTCAAGACACCTTTCCTCTGGGGGACAGCGGGGACTCACCGCATCATGACATCCAGTTCTGGGTGCACGGAGCTCTGGGTAAGCAGAACAGCCTTGAACTCAGCACAAGTTTCCTGTCCAGCCAGGCTGCCATCTCCAGATGCTGCCCAACCCCACAGGAGCACGGGGAATCCCATCACAACTCTAACTCTGCTGCTGGAGTATACAGCTGATCTCGACTTCTGGCTGCTCAGAACCCAGAAGAGGAGCAATCTTCGGCATCCAAAGAGGGACAGTACAGTTACAGAGGGGCTCCAACAGAGAGACCTCATCCTGGAGGATACAAGGGGCCCCTGAGGAAACAGCGGAAATGTCTGAAGAAGCAGGCGATTTTTTTTTTAATTTTTTTTGGGGGGGAGGTTTCGAGACAGGGTTTCACTGTGTGGCCTTGGCTGTCCTGGAACTTGCTCTGTAGACCAGGTTGGTCTCGAACTCACAGAGATCCGCCTGGTTCTGCTCCCGAGTGCTGGGATTAAAGGCGTGGGCCACCCACCCGGCTAGGCGAGCAAGTTTTTATGTGCTATCCCAGTGAGCATTTGTCTAGGGGGTTCCTTGGACCACATCCCACTTCTGAACCTTAGATTATGGAAAGCATCACATAGAATTCAGACCTACCACATACTGAGGTAGAACAAAACCATATGCCCGTGGAAGGGACAGGGGCTGGTGGAATGTGAGAGGAGGAGGAAGAAGAAGATTCCTGCCCTTCATAGGCAAAGCCATTCTAGTTCTACTGGAAACCTCCATGCTTCCTGAAAGGCGAGGTAAGGTGACCTTTTTATGTGAGTTGAATGTCTGTATCTGCCTAACTGGCATATCCTATATAGGCCACATGAAGCAACTGTAATTATTTTAGTCACTACACACTTTAAAAGCTATATACATAATTTAAAATGACACATCTGTGATGCCATACACATAGTAAAAATGCTGGTTATTATTAAAACATAGGTCCTATTCACACTCAAATAAGATTACACAGGATGTTTGATGTCCCATACATAATGTACGACCAGTGCTTCATGTAATGATATAAAGGGGATAAACAATGCTTACATCGGGATGGACGTTAACTTACTCTGCAGCGTAATAGCTGTTGCTTTGATGTGGCCTGCAAAGGATTGGCAAAGGACACCCCATTATCCTAGCACATGTGATGCATGAGGTGTGGGAGAAAGAACCTCGGTAATATCACCCACACGCCAGCCCTGATGAGGGTGCCAAGAATGTGCTCTGTGAGGAGAGGGAGGCTGAGCCAATCCAGCTGTCCCCTTGCTAGCCACTCCTTCAACTGCTTAGTGACCACTGGGTAAAACTGAGCCAGCCAGGTCCCTGGAAAGCCAAAGAACATCCAGACATCTGAAGAGCCTTGCTTTCCGTCACAAGTGCCACTCATTGAGCCGTTCAAATGACAAGGGTTCCACAGGCCAACAGAGACTTCACAGGTCCACGTGGACCTGAAATTCTTTCCAAAAGGAGCAATGGGTGCTGAGAGGAGAGAGGAAGGGATTCAGCCTCACCCTACTGAAGCAAATACCTGCTTGCTCACCCTCCAAGTTAATCACGCTTTAGGCCTGCGTGAGTCACCCGGTCATGTTGAGTTTGCCACGTGTGGGCATCCTAATGACAACAGCTTCATCCTCTGCTAATCCTCCTCAAGTGGCTCCACCTCCAAGCCCCATGCTCAGCCAGGCAAAGGCCAGCATCAACATCCGAAGTTTCAGTCAGGACCATGGGGCGTGCCCCTTCTAGAGAGTGAGTCAGGAAATTGCCGAGGTGAACGTACAAAAACAGCACTTCCTGCTTCAGACGCCAGCCTGGCACACAAGGTCAGGCTAAATGCTCAGGCAGGCCCTAGTCACGAGCATCCCTCCCACATGGGCAGGTGGCCTTCCTCATCTACAGTCAAAGAGCTTCTGAGGTGGTGACAAATAGCTGTTGCTGTTGACATGCAGAACAATGCAGAAGGAAACCTTCCTCAGCAGGTCTCAGCTCGAGCTTTCCTGTCGTGCCAGCGAGAAAGGCAAACTGAAGGCACCAATGGTGGCGGAGAGAATGGGTTCCCTTGCTCCCTGGGTGGCTCATGACATTTCAATTCCCTTCAATCCAATACGGCTGAATTATTTTTAACCTTACAGAGCCTCCTGGCTTTTAGAAAGAAATGTAAGTCGGAGGAGTTAAAGGACAGATAGAAGCAGGGTGTGTGTGTGTGGGGGGGATTCTTACCAATAAAATGGGCCCATAAACAGCACTATTCTGACTAGGGTGGGCAGAGCGAGGCATCTTTTACTCATGTTAGCGGGACACTCCAGGTGCCCTTTGCTCTCAGAGTGCTACAGTGCATTTCTTTGGACACTTTCTCTGTGACTCTGCTTGTATCACAATAGAACAGTTCCAGACAATCCTATCTAAATTAAGAATCTCTCACCGCACCATCTTTTGGACAGTTTTACCCAGGGTCTAAAAAAACTGATCTCAGGTCTTAACAGCCTGGGGTGAGATGCAAGAGAGAAGTGTCCCATTTTTTTCTTGGTTCCGTTCCTCTTCTTCCTCTCATGCTATGAAAAGCACTTTCAAAACTTGTCAAAGGCCTCGCAGTAAAAAATCAATCAATAAATAGACTCAGATTCTCTCTTCAGATCATGTGCATATAAGGCTAACGACAGCGGTAGATGAACTCATACCACTATCCTAAGTACCCTATGTTCTTTTGTCCTCAAACACTGTGCTTTCTAAAATACCCATTTTGGCCGGGCGGTGGTGGCCCACGCCTTTAATCCCAGCACTTGGGAGGCAGAACCAGGCCGATCTCTGTGAGTTCGAGGCCAGCCTGGGTCTACAGAGCAAGATCCAGGGAAGGCACAAACTACACAGAGAAACTGTTCGAAAAACCAAAAAAGAAAAAAAAAAAATTAAATACCCATTTCTCCTTGAGGTATAACCCATTTCAATAGATGCGAGGAGGAGATATTGATCACGTTCTTCTTCCTCTGGCCATCACAAATGTGCAAGTTTTAGCCCCAAATACGGAGTTGGCCATCAATCTGAGGTCTGGGAGGCAGAGAGCAGTGGGGACAGTGAGCAGGGGGCGTGCATCATTGTAGGGGCAGACGTTTTTACAGCAATCATTTATCTTGCAGAAATTTGTACTCAAGTCTTTGAAGAGAAAAACCAGAAATTCAAATTCTCTTTTTTTGAGAAAGAGAGAGAGTGGACTCACGTGGCCCACGTTGGCCTCAAACGCACTGTATAGCCAAGAACAACTTAGAACTCTACGTCCTGGGTGTCGGATTGAAATGGGAAGCACCACACATACTTGTCATGAACCCAGACTCCCATGTGCGTGTGCGCTCCTCGAAGTGTTCACACGTGGACTCCTGGCTTGACCGTTTTCACCAGCCTGACCCATGTGTCTTGATGGCTGGCTGCGTATGAGTGGAGACAGAATCACCACCCTGGAAACCAAGAAGAGACTGATAGGTCCAGCTCTGATACCAGCCCACGCTTCCCCTGAGCAAGACACCTCATTGTTTTGTAGCCTCAGCTGCCATGTCTCAGAAGTTTAGAAATTCAAAATTCCTTCCGATCCTTAATTGCTAGTGTTTGACTGAACCTTTTCAGGAGGTCAGTCCCACGAGGGAAACCTCAGAACAAGGCAGAAGAGAGAATAAAACAAAACACGGCTCCTGCACCACAGCGGCCTCTACAAGCAGCAGACACGGCCTGAGGGTGGCAAACACTTGGTTAATAGGACCACAGGAATAAACATGTTCAGCAGAGCAGATTCTTGGAGGATACCCCACCATCAGGGGCCATCATGAGTGGATGGAAACTTCTTTCTTATGTGAAGACCTCTGGGGTATTCTGAGGGCCAACTTCAAGGTTTTCAAAGGAATGTTCTGAGTCGGAGTGAATCTGAGCAGACACTCCCAGCTGGGTCCTGTTGGCAACTCATGCCCCGACACCTGTACACGTGTGAGTTGGTCCCAGTTCACAGGTTGACTCCCTCTGTCTTTGGAAAGTCTGAGGCCAGCTATGTGATTGGCTCAATGATAGGATGTTGTCAAATATAAGTGCGTGGTGTGGCCTGCACACAAGTGAACTGGACGGAGAGATTCACCTTGTGATATATAAGAGCACAGGAAGAAATAAACATTAAACTGGAAGTTTCTCACTTGCGGAGTTACAATAAGCAGAACAGATGATAGTATTTACTTTTCTCATGTTTATGTAATAATTGATTACCTTAGGCAAAATAAAGGCCCAAGAATGATTGGAAACTTGTTGTGTTATTACCAGGTACCTTCTTCACACAGTCCTTTTTGACATGATGACTTGGCTCCAAGTGACATGAAGAAGAGGGTATGTGGGACCTACATTCCTAGGAGTTCTGGTACATCAGTTAGGGACAACAGGGCCTTTTTCTTTTGCTACTAGCAGCTGCCAGCAAGAATCCAGTGCTTTCAGGAATGATTACCTTTGGTCCCCAAACCAGCTGCAATCCACGTGTTCAGTTCTCAATGCCCTGGAGGCGTTTTCTTCACTGTGCTCTGTTTCCTACCTGCCTTTTGGTAGCTGGGGTGTTTGCTCTAAGCCGGGGTGTGCTTCCTCTCCAGCCTCTGTAGAGCCTTCCCCTTCTGCCTGGAATGCTCTTTACTGTGATCTTCTTGAGAGCCATTGAGGCCGCAGATCTGAGCCTTCAGGATACTCCTCCCCCCTCCCAGCCACCCAACAAAGAGCCTCTGTCATGGTGCCCAACCTTTAACTCTGGGCTCAGCACCCCACACCATACACCTGATGGATTTCCTGTTTCTTTTTCTTCATTTTGAGTTTTACTTAGAAGACAGAATCTAAGACAAGAATTTGAACTGATGTGAGCTTATACAAATATAAGGAACTCGGATGCTGTGTCCTTTCACTGCATATTTCCCAGGTCCTAGAATAGTGCTTTCAACCCTGGTGGGCAGAATGGACAGAGGGCTGGGGGCCAGAAGACTCCATCTGGCAGATGCCTGCAAGGTGCCCGTGGTGGACTGGGACTGGCCCCCCAGCCTACCAGGGAGGACAGACCTTGATAAGGCAAGAGAATTGCTTCCAAAGTGTACCAAACTTTCTCCCAAGATGACTCTGAGAACAACTCCACGGAAAGGTAGGAATCAGCATGTGAGAAAAATCCCAACAGAGGTACTAATTTGGAAAGCATGGAGCCCCAGGAGAGCTGATAAGGCTGGAGTGAGCGACAGAGGGACCACAAAAGAAAGGTGTGAGCCAACTCACAAGTCTCTGGGCATTGAACTGTGACCTTATGAATGAAGAACCATCCAAGGAGTTCCAAGTGACATGATGGTTTTATTTATACCTTATTACTGTGATTTTGGTAGTGGTGAAGGCAACAAATCAGACAAAAAGCACAAAGCATTTAGGATGCTGTTGTCTAATCCAGATGAGCAAAATATGTAAAGAATGCAAAATATTAACGGCAATGATGACGGAAAAGAAGAGTTGGATTTGAAAGCTGAGGAGGTAAAGCAGTCAGTGACACGAGATGTGAGAGTGAAGGAGAAGATGCAGTTAAAGGGACTTCCAGTGTCTGCTTGTGTTGGTAGAGAACTGTGATGTTTCCTTTAAAGCAAAGGCTGTGAAGCTCTGAGTCTGTCCTGTCTGTGATGTGGTAGGATCTGTGCTCTGGCTTCCCAGATCAGGTGGAGACTGGCCTAAGTGGCCAACTGTGCCCAGCACAAGGCCTGTTTATCTGCTCACAGAGTAAGTTTGCCCAGCGGTCCCTCTGGCTTGCTGGTGACTTCTCTGCTGAGGACACACATGCGGTTTCAGCTCACAGCCATTCCTGGAGGAACACGCTGGTCCATCACCACAGAAGCATGACTATTGGTCTAATATAGACATGCTTGTAGCCTCAGAGAAACAAAAGACCAGAAGTCAGGCTTCCAGTTACTTCAAGGAAATTCTAAGGTGATAAACTTGATAAATCAATGAATGTTATATTCTCCACCTGACAATTTGATCTGAAGATTAAGCTAGGACACCTCAACCATGTTCATTCCTCTCAACTTTAGTGGCTAAAGTCATTCTTAGCCCTTCCTACAGCCTCAGCCCATTGCATGATATTCCTGGCCATCCTCATGGGACACGTCACAGGTGCTAAGTACAGGGCTGTCTGGGCTGACACGCTGCAGGGATCCTCGAATTTTCCTAACTCTCCTTCTGGCTTTCATCTGCAGCTACCATCTGTAAGGTCATCTAATTTGAACACCATGGGCACTGGGACCTGCCACCTTGGGTTTGCATCCTGGTGTTGCCATTTGTGAGTTATGGCATTTGAGGGCAGGTCATTAGCCTTTCTAAGATGCAGATTCTGCCCTCATCTGAAAAATGAAGACGAGGAGGAGGAGGAGCAGTGGTGGAGGACAGATGACTCAGTGGTCAAGAGTCCTTGCTGCTTTTTGCAGATCTGAGCTCAGTTCCCAGGAGCCATGCAGGCAGCTCACAGAGGCCTGTAACTTAAGCCCCCAGGCAATCCAACAGCTCTTCTGGACACCCAACACATGTGGCATACACTCACACAGACACATACATATTTTTTTAAAGAACAGTGTTAACTGGTCTATCTTATGGGGTAACTGTGATGATTAAAAGTATTAATATTTAATAAAGTAGCTAAAAAACACCTGGCACATAGCAAGCACTCAATAACATAAGCTACTAAGCCACTGCCATGGTACCTGATGGCGGCCTGGGATGCCTCTGGCGGGTCTGTCAATCATAAAAAAAGCTCTAGGAGTTCATCTTGGAGGAAGAGCCAATGCCCTCTTTTCCTTCTGTAATATGAACAAGGATAAGCACAAGCACCACAGCTTATACCCTATGTGTTCTGATTACCAATGGAACAGCTGACCTTTCACCTGCTGCACCTGATCCTTCTTCATGACATCTTACCAGAAGACCGGAGAAGGACAGCAAGTCAACTCTCACACTGGGCTAGAAGATGAGCAAGAGTGACAGGCATCGTGCAGGCCTCTTTCCTAAGCTCTGCTACAGGGTCAGGTGGGTTCAGCCTGTGGCTCCAGCTCCATCCCTCAGGATGCACTTGGCCCACGAGGACTTCCTTTCATCAGCAGCAGACTCCCGTCGAAAGGGTGGAGTGGATGCCGAGGCTTGAAAAGAGACCAGGTTCCAGCGGCACCAAGGTTGGCGGTGGAGAACAATGACAAACTACATCCCAGACGGAAGAAGAGCAACGCAGGCTTCAACATACCCTGGATGATGAAGTCCGGTCCACACCCAGCACTAAGACGGGGGGGACAGAAACGGAAAATCCAAGTGTGAAAGCACTTAACCAGTTCCTAGGAAGAACTCTAAATAAGAAATGTGAGGTTCCTATATCAAAATCTGTAAAACACTATTAAAGAAAAGAGTAGAGACAGGACGTGCTGTCGTCGAGAGGGCTCACTCGGGAGGTGAACATGCTTGCCCTGGAACCCACGGAAAGGTGGGAGAGGAGAATCAATTCATTCAAGCTGTCCTCTGACCTCCATATGCACACCTTGGCATGCATATGGGCCTCCCCTACACAAACAATAATAAATAAAAGAAAAGGTAAAGATTATGTTAAGAAAACAGATATCCATGGGGGCATACACCTGAAATCCCACCTGGGAACCTTGCTACGTAGTAATACTCAGCCGAGAAACAAGAAAAAAGAAAAACGAGAGGGAAGGAGAACTATGAAAGCAAAAACTGCTCCATGTACTTCTGGGGGAGGGCACTGAGACAGGGTTTCTCTGTGTGTCCTGGAACTGGCTCTGTAGACCAGGCTGGCCCTCAAACTCAGAGATCTGCCTGCGAAAGAAAGAAAGAAAGAAAGAAAGAAAAGAAGAAAGAAAAGAAAGAAAGAAGAAGAGAGAGAGAGAGAGAGAAGAGAGAAGAAAGAAGAAAGAAAGGAGAAAGAGAGAAAGAAAGAAAGAGAGAAAGAGAGAAAGAAAGAGAGAAAGAGAGAGAAAAGAGAGAAAGAAAGAAGAGAGGAGAGAAGAAAGAAAGAAAGAAAGAAAGAAAGAAAGAAAGAAAGAAAGAAAGAAAGAAAGAAAGAAAGAAAGAAAAGAGAGAGAGAAAGAAAGAACAAACGACAGAAAGAAAGAAAGAAAGAAAGAAACCTGTTTACCCCAAATTGATCTACAGGTTTACTGCAACTGCAACAAAATCTAAGCATGTTTTTGTGATAATTAACAAAATGATTTTATATGAAACATAAAAGGCCAATAGCTAAGACAATCTTAAAGGAAAACTGGGGAAAGCCCCCACTACCAGATGCAAGACAATCATAGGCACCGAGTCAGGACGGCACGGCACAGAGGCCGACTTCTGTCAGCGGCTGCAGAGCACACCCGGGAAATAAAGAAGCCTGTAGAAACCTGCTCAAGCACGTGCTGTCCTCTTGTTTATCAGAGTGACTGCACTGAAAGGCATATGGGGAAGAGATTTTTTCCCCTTTAAAAAAAATGAAGCCGGGCGGTGGTGGCGCACACCTTTAATCCCAGCACTCAGGAGGCAGAGCCAGGCGGATCTCTGTGAGTTCGAGGCCGGCCTGGGCTACCAAGTGAGCTCCAGGAAAGGTGCAAAGCTACACAGAGAAACCCTGTCTCGGGAAAAAATAAAAATGGGATGTTCAGCGGGGCATCCATATGGAAAAGCAATAGAATGGGGTTCCTATTTTAGACCTCCCAGAAAGTTAGTCCACAAAGGCTGCAGAAACAAAAGGACCAAACATTGAACCTAGAGGATAATGTAGTAGACAATCTTCACGTTCCTGAGGACATAGGATGTTTTCTAAAGTAGAACATAAAAAGCACAAACCGCCATGGCAGTGGTGGTGGATGTCTTCAATCCCAGGACTCAGGAGGCAGCAGTAGTCAGATCTCTGTGAGTTCAAGGCCAGCCTGGTCTACAGAGTGAGTTCCAGGATAGCAGGGTTCACACAGAGAAACCCTGTCTCAAAAAACCAAAAGGGGAAGGGGAAAGAATTCAAGGGCCCATTAAAAGTGAGAGCAAATCATGTTGTAGGAGAAGAAATCTACAAAAGGACTCAAATCCAGAATACACAAAGAATTCTACAAATCAGGGCTGAGGATGTAGTTCAGTCTCATCTAGCATGCAGTAAGTCCTGGGTTCGTCGATCCCAGCACCACACAAACTCAGAAGTGGCGACTCACACCTGTAATTCCAGCACCATACTCCTAGTATTCAAGACATGACTGAGGCATGAGGATCAGAAATTCAGTCAGCCTCAGCTACACTGGAAATTCAAGACCAGCATGGGCTACAGAAGACCTTGCTTTAAACAAAGTCATCACACAAACCAGGGGCTGGAGAGATAGCTCATCGGTTAAGAGCATGCACTGCTCTTCTAGATGACCTGGTTCGATTCCCAGGACTGACATGGCAGTTGTCTATAACTTCAGTTCTAGGGATCCAACACCTCTGCTGCCCTTTTGTGGAAACCAAACACAATAAGCACAAGCACTTACATTCATGAAGACAAGCATTCAAACACATAAAATAAAAATAACATTTTTAAAAATTCCATAAATGAATGAAATCAGTAAGGCAACAGTCTTCAAAGGAAGGAGTAAGACTGGGCATAGTGGCACTTGGAAGGCAGGGGCAGGCGGGTCTCTGTGAGTTCATGGCCTAGACTACCGACTGAGCTCCAAGCTAGCCAGGGCTACGGAGTAAGATCCTGTTTTTTAAAAAAGTAAATACAAAATAAAAATAGGAAAAGGAAAAAAAAAGGTGGGGTGGGCAGTAAAAAAAGAATGTGTTAACAGAAAACAGCATACGTGTATATGTGTATGTAGTCAATGCCAGTCCTAAGAGAAATGCCCACTAAAACTACAACTATTTACTACTAGCATCTGGATAATTGTTCTATTTCACAGTCTGGGTGATAGTTGCATACATATTCACTTAGAAAAAAAAGCCAAGTTGTACACTTAAGGATTTAATATACTCTCTCATATATGGTACTTTAATTAAAATCATTACTAAAAAAGACAGAGACTTACTACTTTAAAGAAATGTGATGTGTGGGGCTTTGTTTGGATCTTGATTCATACAAGCCAACTGTTTAAAAGAATTATGGGCCATTGGGGGAATTCTGAACACTAACTGCACATTTGACGATAATTAAGGGCTATTAACTATTTAGGTGTCATAATGTACTAATGGCAATGGTTTCTTTTTTTTGTTTATGGCAGTACTGGAAATTGAAGCCACAGCTTCCAGCATTCCACAAAATCAGGCTACTCAGGAGGCTGAAGCAGAAGATCTCAAGTTCAAGGCTTGACTGGGCTACAGACTGAATTCAAAGGCCAGCCTGTGCACACTGGAGAGACCCTGTCTCAAAATAAAAAGTAAGCCGGCGTTGGTGGCGTACGCCTTTAATCCCAGCATTGGGAGGCAGAGCCAGGCGGATCTCTGGTGAGT